>NC_088880.1:34092007-34283366 GCF_032884065.1 Artemia franciscana | reverse complement strand
AAAGCTCAAGGGCAATCATTAGAATCATGAGCTATAACTAAAAAAAACTAAAAAAAAGGTAAAAAACTAAAAACTAAACCGGGACACAAGGAATATAATGACGCCCGGGACACTCAAAGAGAAATCACAGACTGGGACACCGGGACACAAATGACGACCGGGACACTGGGAATATAAATGACGACCGAGAAACAGGAACACAACTACAACGGGGACGCCGGGGGGCACAGGGGGATATATAAATGACGACGGCGACACAGGGAATGGTCGATTAGCAATCACCATCAACAAAGCTCAAGGGCAATCATTAGAATCATGAGGTATAGATCTGAATACGGATTGTTTTCCCATGGATCATTATATGTTGCATGTTCAAGAGTCGGTAAACCTGACAATCTAATTACATGCACAGACAATGGGACAGTAAAGAATGTTGTATATTCGCAAGTTTTACGTAGTTAAAAACATATATATATATATATATATATATATATATATATATATATATATATATATATATATATATATATATATATATATATATATATGTATATATATATTTACAGGTGGGACATAGGGACACAACTACAATGGCGCGTAACTAATATGGCGCGTAACGACTTACGCGCGCGAGGGGGCTTGGGGGGCGCGAAGCACCCCCACCAACTAGGTGTTGGGGTGGCGCGAAGCGCCACCTCAACAGCTAGTAGGGAATATAAATGACGACCGGGACACTCAAAGAGAAAGCGCCCGGGACACAAGGAATGTTCGACTAGCAATCACCATCAACAAAGCACCGGGACACAAATGACGACCAGGACACAGGGAGTATAAATGACGACCAGGACATAAGTAAAAAAAAAACTAAAAAAACTAAAAAAAAGGTAAAAACTACAAAAAATAAAAGAAAAAAACTAAAAACTAATAAAAACGCTAAAAAACTAAAAAAGAAAAAAAATAAAAAAAGGAAAAAACTGAAAAATAAAGGAGAAAACCAAAACTAAAAAAAAACAAAGAATAAAAAAAACTACAAAAAAAACTATAAAGAAAAAAAGGGGAAAAACACAAAAATTTATTTCATCATATACCAATTCAAAAACGAATGTTTATACAGACCGGGACACCGGGACACAAATGACGACCGGGACACAGGGAATATAAATGACGACCGGGACACAGGGACACAACTACAACGGGGACACCGGGGGCACAGGGGGATATATAAATGACGACGGGGACACAGGGAATGTTCGATTAGCAATCACCATCAACAAAGCTCAAGGGCAATCATTAGAATCATGAGGTATAACTAAAAAAACTAAAAAAAGGTAAATAACTAAAATTAAAAAAAGACCAATTCAAAAACGAATGTATATACAGACCAGGACACTGGGACACAAATGACGACCGGGACACCGGGACACAAGGAATATAAATGACGACCGGGACACTCAAAGAGAAATTAAAGACTGGGACACCGGGACACAAATGACGACCGGGACACAGGGAATATAAATGACGACTGGGATACAGGGACACAACTACAACGGAGACGCCGGGGGGCATAGGGGGATATATAAATGACGACGGCGACATAGGGAATGGTCGATTAGCAATCACCATCAACAAAGTTTAAGGGCAATCATTAGAATCATGAGGTATAGATCTGAACACGGATTGTTTTCCCATGCACAATTATATGTTGCATGTTCAAGAGTCGGTAAACCTGACAATCTATTTATATGCACAGACAATGGGACAGCGAAGAATGTTGTATATTCGCAAGTTTTACGTAGTTAAAAACATATATATATATATATATATATATATATATATATATATATTATATATATATATATATATATATATATATATATATATATATATATATATATATATATATATATATATATATATATATATATATATATATATATATATTCACAGGTGGGACACAGGGGCAAAACTACAATGGCGTGTAACTAAAATGGCGCGTAACGACTTACGCGCGCACGGGGGCTTGGGGGGGCGCGAAGCGCCCCCACCAACTAGGTGTTGGGTTGGCGCGAAGCGCCACCCCAACACCCCAGCTAGTATATATATATATATATATATATATATATATATATATATATATATATATATATATATACTCTTTACAGCACCTCATTAAAACTTCCTAATTCTCCCAATAACGCAATGAAAAAATCATATGGCATAAAAGTTTTGAATAAACTCCGTAAGGATTCCTCAATAATAATCATTAAAGCCGATAAAAGCAACTCCATAGTAATTATGAATAAAACTGATTATGATGGTAAAATTCAGTCACATTTAAATGATACAACCACTTATGTTAAATCAACCCATGACCAGACTGATCAATTTGCTCAAAAAGTAATAAAAGAATTAAAAACTTTGAAAGAAGATGGCAGAATCACTCCACAGTTGTACAATAAATTCCACCCTCGTGGTGTTTTTTGCTCGAAGTTTTATGGATTACCAAAATTGCACAAACAAGGCATTCCTCTAAGACCCATTGTAGCTAGTATAGGTCTAGACATTGATGTTCTCATGCATTTGGTTAAATTATGTAACAAATATTCCATGCACTTCCAGTTTCGAGATTCATATTACAAACAGGTAAGGGGCCTTCCTATGGGAGCACCTCTATCAGGCCTACTCGCAAATATTTTCGTCGAGAATCTTGAAAATTGGGCCCTAGATTCGTATTTTCTTAATCATGTGTTTTGGGGACGTTTCATGGACGACGTAATTTCAGTTTGGAATTATGGCGAAAGTGAACTTAAAAGGTTTTCTAGAACATTTAAATACTTACGATAGAAACCTGCAATTCACTCTAGAGACCGAAAGACATAAAAAAATGCCTTTTTTAGATGTATTGATAATACGCAGTGTGAATAAACTTGATTTTACGGTTTACAGAAAACCTACGCATAACAATAGATACCTTCACTTCAAATCTAACCATCCTCCACAGGTTAAAAGAGATGTGGTAATATCTCTTGTGGATAGAGTACTTAATATCTGTTCAGAGCCGTATGTTAAAAAAGAATTAAATTTTATTACAGACATACTTTTTGGTAACGGGTACCCAATTTCTCTTATAAATACTGTTATTGCTCAAAGATTAAAGATGCATTCTTCTGAAGCCTTAAATCCCACACAGTAAATGATTCGAATAAACCCACAAGCACGATTTACCTACCTTATATTCCGAAAATTACTTCAAAACTGAAAAAAGTTTGTTTATAAGAACAATTTACGTGTTGTATTCACAAGCAATTTAAGTATAATGAACCTTGTCAATTCTGGTAAGGATAAAACCCCAATTACTCGTCTACGAGGGGTGTATAAAATACCATGTAGTTGTGGAAATTATTACATTGGTCGAACCCACCAAAATTTAGGAACAAGATTACAGCAACACAAAGAAAGTATTGAAAAGCATTAAAATCTAAAAATAACTCCATATCTTTCGATTCAGCTTTAAGTAATCATATTTTTGAAAATCCAAACCATTATGTTCTATTTGACGAAACAATTCTAATTAGCAATGACCTAGGAATCAAACAAACTGTCCGCGAGGCAATCGAAATCAAACGAAACTTAAATAATAATACATGCCTAAATAGAGACTTGGGTGAATACACACTCAACCCTATGTACACAAAATTAATTATAGAAAATAATCTAATTCAAAATAAAACAAAAATAGGAACGAACAAAAACAAGCCCAATCTTAAAAGAACTATCATATTAGCTGCAGAGAAAGCAAATATCGCAATAAGAAATCATTCCAATTTTTAATAAATACAGTTAGTGAAATGAATGAACCTTTTTATCTTGTAAAAGTTAGCTTTTATCAGACAGTCTTGGCTGAACTTTTCGTTAAGAATTAATGATGCCAAGGCTATTTTAAAAAAAATGGATTTTTAACTGAGAACTTTTATTGTAAGTGTTTTATTGTTTTATTTTTTCTTTGCTGAAGACGGCCCTTAGATATAGGGCCGAAATATTCAAATAGGTTTTGTTGGCTCACTGTCTTGGGAAAAAAAGTCCTCATTATTCTCTCTTTTGTTGTTGTATCGATATATATATATTATATATATATATATATATTATATATATATATATATATATATATATATATATATATATATAAATATATATATATATATGTTTTTAACTACGTAAAACTTGCGAATATACAACATTCTTCGCTGTCCCATTGTATGTGCATATAAATAGATTGTCAGGTTTACCGACTCTTGAACATGCAACATATAATTGTGCATGGGAAACAATCCGTATTCAGATCTATACCTCATGATTCTAATGATTGCCCTTAAACTTTGTTGATGGTGATTGCTAATCGACCATTCTCTGTGCCGCCGTCGTCAATTATATATCCCCCTGTGCCCCCCGGCGTCCCCGTTGTAGTTGTGTCCCTGTATCCCGGTCGTCATTTATATTCCCTGTGTCCCGGTCGTCATTTGTGTTCCGGTGTCCCAGTCTGTAATTTCTCTTTGAGTGTCCCGGTCGTCATTTATATTCCTTGTGTCCCGGTCGTCATTTGTGTCCCGGTGTCCCTGTCTGTATATACATTCGTTTTTGAATTGGTCTTTTTTTTAGTTTTTAGTTTTTTACCTTTTTTTAGTTATACCTCATGATTCTAATGATTGCCCTTGAGCTTTGTTGATGGTGATTGCTAATCGAACATTCTCTGTGTCCCCGTCGTCATTTATATATCCCCCCGTGCCCCCCGGTGTCCTCGTTGTAGTTGTGTCCCTGTGTCCTGGTCGTCATTTATATTCCCCGTGTCCCGGTCGTCATTTGTGTCCCGGTCTGTATAAACATTCGTTTTTGAATTGGTATATGATGAAATAAATTTTGTGTTTTTCCCCTTTTTTTCTTTTTAGTTTTTTTTTGTAGTTTTTACCTTTTATTTTTTTATTTTTATTTTTTTTTAGTTTTGGTTTTCTCCTTTTTTTCTTTTTTAGTTTTTCTAGTTTTTTAGCTTTTTTATTAGTTTTTAGTTTTTTTTCTTTTTCTTTTTTGTAGTTTTTACCTTTTTTTTAGTTTTTTTTAGTTTTTTTTTTACTTATGTCCTGGTCGTCATTTATACTCCCTGTGTCCCGGTCGTCATTTGTGTCCCGGTGCTTTGTTGATGGTGATTGCTAATCGAACATTCCTTGTGTCCCGGTCGCTTTCTCTTTGAGTGTCCCGATCGTCATTTATATTCCCTATGTCCCGGTGTCCCGGTCGTCATTTGTGTCCCGATGTCCCGGTCTGTAATTTCGTCAGTCGAAAACATGACGTCAGTCGACACACGAACATGACGTCACTCGACAGACCCACACACAGACAATATAAAAATAAGTTGTCTGTCTGTGTGTCTGTCTGTCTGTCAGGTGACGTCATGTTTCTGTGTTGACTGACGTCATGAAATTAGTTGTCGTCATTTTTGCTTTGACGGGTGACGTCATTCAAGATATTTAAGACATATGTTCACGTAGAAATCTATTAATGTTTAAGTTTAAAATGACTGATGAACTTACAATGGCAAAAGCCGATGAAGATGCTCAAAGAGTCTATGCCAAAAAACTTGCTGCTGATAGAGAAAGTCAGAAAAGAAAGCGTGCCGAGGAATCAAAAGAACAGCAAGGAAACAGGCTTGAGGCTGATAGAGAAAGAAAGAACAGAAAGCGTGCCGAGGAATCAAAAGAACAGCAAGGAAACAGGCTTGAGGCTGATAGAGAAAGAAAGAACAGAAAGCATGCCGAGGAATCAAAAGAACAGCAAGGAAACAGGCTTGAGGCTGATAGAGAAAGAAAGAACAGAAAGCGTGCCGAGGAACTACCAGAGCAACGCGGAAGCAGACTTGCTGCTAAAAGAGAAAGTGAAAAAAGAAGGCGTGCCGAGGAATTACAAGAACAGCAAGAAATCAGGCTTGCTGCTGATAAAGTAAGAAAAGAAAGCGTGCCGAGGACTCACAAGAACAGCAAGAAATCAGGCTTGCTGCTGATAGAGAAAGTAAGAAAAGAAAGCGTGCCGAGGAATCAGAGCAACCTGAAAGTTATCGCCTGGCATTCAGGTACAACCCAGTCGATGATTATAGCTTGAGTAGATATGTTCAAATCGGGACAATGTCTAAAATTTGTCCCTATTGCAAGGCCTTGAAATTCAATGGTGAAACAATGGAATGTGTTGCGCCTCAGGAAAAGTTAAACTTCCTCTATTGTCTGCACCACCAGAGCCATTGAAGACTTTGCTTACTGGAACTACGTCAGAATCTAAGCGTTTTTTGTCACAAATCAGAAATACAACTCATGTTTCCAAATGACGTCGTTTGGAGCCCAAATCGAAAATCCAGATCAATTTATGTCTACTTTCAAAAGTAAAAGGGCAAATTTATCATAGAGCAGGGTCCCTTCTACTATTCTCAGGCGAGAATCATAAATTTTACAATTGTACTTCATCAGTGATAGAAATTCTGAATTGAATGCACGTTGCGAAATTTCTCCCAACGTTGAAAGGACAATCGTTTCCCAATTGCAACATCTTTTCCACGAAAATAATAATTTAGTGCGTCTGTTCAAAACAGCCATCGATTTGATGCCTACTGATACGCATAAAATTGTTATTTCCGCTGACAAAACGCCTCCTGGCCAACATATGCGTAGATACAATGCTCCAACTATCGACGAAGTGGCAATCGTTATGGTCGGTGATCAGTTTTTACCTTGAGATATTATTCTTCATAAGCGAAACGCTCAGTTGTTAAGAATTGCTGAAACTCATCGATGCTACGATGCCCTACAATATCCTATCATTTTTTGGGATGGAGCCGACGGCTATCACTTTAATATTAACTTGATGAATCCAGCCACTAACAAAGAAATGAATAAGAAATGCAGTGCAATGCATTATTATTCCTATAGACTAATGATTCGGCAGGATGAAGAAAATTATATTTTAAAATGCCGTGAATTGTTTCACCAATTTGTCGTTGATATGTATGCTAAAATTGAATCAGAACGTTTGCTATATATCCGCCTGAATCAGACCAAGCTCCGCTCTGAACAATACATTCATTTGCGAGATGCAGTTATAAATGACGGTAATACCACAAACGTTAAAGATTAACAATTTTACCTTCGTCATATGCTGGCAGTCCCCGTCATATGCATGAATATGCTTAAGATGCTATTGCCGTATGTTCGTCTCTATGGTCGTCCAGATTTATTTATTACATTTACATGTAATCAATCTTGGGACGAGATACTGCAGCTTTTACTTCAAGGACAATCGGCGGTTCATAGGCATGACATTACGGCCCGTGTCTTCCGGCAAAAGTTGAAATCACTGATAAACTACATAGTAAAACTTGAAGTGTTTGGGTCAGTGCAATGCTGGATGTACTCAGTGGAATGGCAAAAACGAGTTTGCCACACGCACATATACTAATCTGGCTACATAAAAAAATTACTTCGAACGAAATTGATGATGTAATTTCCGCTGAAATTACCTGATAAAAATGTCGATAAGGGGTTACATGATATTATTGTAAAAAATATGATACATGGACCTTGCGGTGCACTGAACGAAAATTCACCATGCATGGCCAAAGGAAGGTGCACAAAGCAATATCCTCGACTTTTAGTATCAAACACAATTACTGGCAATGATGGTTACCCACAATATAGAAGAAGATCTACTGAAGATGGCGGTAAAACAGCAATAATAAAGAAGCGTAACGGTACCACCATCGAAGTAGATAACCAGTGGGTTGTTCCATATTCCCCATTATTATAAAAACATTTAATGCACACATAAACGTTGAATACTGTAACTCCGTAAAGGCAATCAAATACATAGGTAAATACGTCAACAAAGGCAGTGACATGGCAGTTTTTGGCTTGCAGCCCGAAATCAAAGATTTCGACGAAATCGTACAATATCAGGCTGGAAGATACATAAGCAGTAATGAAGCTGTTTGGCGAATTCTTTCATTTCCGATACATGAACGTAGTCCAGCTGTTGTTCACTTAGCGGTACATTTACAGAATGGTCAACGTGTTTATTTCACGGAAACCAACGTGCAACAAAGAGTCCTGAATCCACCGGATACAACATTAACAGCTTTTTTTCGCTTTGCAAAAATGATTCTTTTGCAAAAAAAACTGCTGTATACTGAAGTGCCTTCGTATTACACGTGGAATACTAAAAATAAAGTATTTGAACGTCGAAAACAGGGTAAGTCAGTCGACGGCCAACCTACCATCTTCAAAGATACCACGATAGGAAGACTCTACACCGTTCACCCCAATCAACATGAATGCTTCTTTCTACGCCTGCTTTTGGTGAATGTACCCGGTCCGACATCCTTTGAGTATTTGAGAACTGTAAACGGTACTATACATGACACTTACCGTAGTGCATGCCAAGCTCTGAATTTATTGGAGAATGACCAACACTAGGATAACTGCATCAATGACGCGTGCGAAACGTCAACCCCAAGTCAAATTCGTGCATTGTTTGGCATCATTTTAACAACTTGCTCTCCATCAGCTCCTACAGAGTTATGGGAAAAATATAAGTCAAAAATGTCCGAAGATATACTCCATCGAAAACAGTTAGAGACGTCAGATATGACTTCTGATTTTACATCAGAAAATTGTAACTACACTTTAGTTATTATAGAAGATTTGTGCGTACGTATGGCAAACAAACCTCTTCAGGATTTGGGAATGCCTTCACCTAACCGTATCGCTGCTGTTTCGACATGTGTAGAATTGGATCGTGAACAAAGTTACAGTACGAGTGATCTATTGTCGTATGTACAAAATAACATTTCCAAGTTAACGTCGGAACAAAAAGACATTTATGATATGATAATGCATTGTGTCGATAACAACGTTGGAGAAATTTTCTTTTTGGATGCGCCAGGAGGTACTGGTAAAACATTTGTGATAAAACTGATTCTGGCATCAATTCGATCAAAAAATGATATAGCGTTGGCAATTGCGTCGTCCGGAATAGCCGCAACATTGCTGCCTGGTGGAAGAACTGCTCATTCCGCTTTGAAATTGCCTCTGAATTTGCATTCTACAGAAACTCCCACGTGCAATATTTCCAAATCATCTGGGATGGGTAAAGTATTGCAGCAATGCAAACTTATTATTTGGGATGAGTGCACAATGGCACACAAAAAATCGCTCGAGGCTCTGGATCAATGCTTGAAAGATTTGAGAGGGAAGTCGAAACCCTTTGGCAGCACATTAATATTGCTTGCGGGAGATTTCAGGCAAACATTACCTATAATACCTAGATCAACTCCTGCAGACGAAATGAATGCTTGCCTGAAAAATTCTAATTTATGGGCACACGTAAAAATATTAAAATTAACTACAAATATGCGTGTCCGATTGCAAAACGATGACTCTGGTCAAATATTTTCAGATCAATTGCTGACAATTGGAAACGGAAAGCTCCCAGTTGACTCAATTTCAGGACGTATACAACTACCTGCTGATTTCTGTAATTTAGTGACGTCCAAAAAAGAATTGATTGAAAAAGTATTTCCGAATATTCTAAAAAATTATAAAAATAATAAATGGCTAAGTGAAAGAGCGATTCTCGCACCCAAAAATATAGACGTCCACGAAATCAACAATATTGTTTTGACCAAGATTCGAGACCAGGCAGTCCTTTACAAGTCAGTCGACACAGTTTTGGAACCAAATGAAGCGGTTAATTATCCATCTGAATTTTTAAATTCCATAAATCCTTCAGGGTTTCCACCACACGTGCTACAACTAAAAATAGGCGTACCAATAATACTTTTAAGAAATATCAACCCACCAAAGGTTTGCAATGGCACGCGACTTGCCGTAAAAAAAAACAATGGAAAACCTAAGAGGCCACAATCTTGACAGGGCCTTATGAGGGTGAGGCTGTTCTTATTCCTCGCATTCCCATGATTCCAATGGATCTGCTTTTTCAATTTAAAAGATTGCAATTCCCAATTCGATTAGTATTTGCAATCACCATTAACAAAGCTCAAGGTCAATCATTAGAAAAATGTGGTATAGATCTTAATACTGATTGTTTTTCCCATGGACAATTGTACGTTGCATGTTCGAGGGTCGGTAAACCTGACAATCTATTTATATGCAGCGACAATTGGACAGCGAAGAATGTTGTATATTCGCAAGTTTTACGCAGTTAATTTGTATTGTATCTATCTATCTATCTATCTATATAAAAACGAGTTGTGTGTATGCATGTTTGTTTGTTTGTAAAAAGAGCGTTTGCATATGACGTCATTATTAGTACATACGGCTTTGTATATGCACAGACAATGGGAAAGCCAAGAATGTTGTATATTCGCAAGTTTTACGCAGTTAATTTGTATTGTATCTATCTATCTATCTATCTTTATAAAAACGAGTTGTGTGGATGCATGTTTGTTTGTTTGTAAAAAGAGCGTTTGCATATGACGTCATTATTAGTACATACGGCTTTGTATATGCACAGACAATGGGAAAGCCAAGAATGTTGTTTATTCGCAATTTTTACGTAGTTTGAAACACATATATAAATCTATCTATATTCACAGGTGGGACACAGGGACACAACTACAATGGCGCATAACTAATATGGCGCGTAACGACTTACGCGCGCGGGGGGGCTTGGGGGGGCGCGAAGCGCCCCACCAACTAGGTGTTCGGGTGGCGCGAAGCGCTACCCCAACAGCTAGTTTTTATATAAATAGATAGATAGATAGATAAGTTGTCTGTGTGTGGGTCTGTCGGGTGACGTCATGTTTCTGTGTTGACTGACGTCATATTTTCGACTGACGAAATTACAGACCGGGACATCGGGACACAAATGACGACCGGGACACCGGCACATAGGGAATATAAAAGAAAAAAGAAAAAAAACTAAAAAAACTAAAAAAAAGTAAAAACCAAAAAAAAACTAAAAAGAAAAAAAGGGGAAAAATATAAAAATTTATTTCATGATATACCATTTCAAAAACGAATGTATATACAGACCGGGACACCGGGATACAAATGACGACCGGGACACAGGGAATATAAATGACGACCGGGACACAGGGACACAACTACAACGGGGACGCCGGGGCACAGGGGGATATATAAATGACGACGGGGACACAGGGAATGTTCGATTAGCAATCACCATCAACAAAGCTCAAGGGCAATCATTAGAATCATGAGGCATAACTAAAAAAACTTAAAAAAAGTAAAAAACTAAATACTAAAAAAAAGACCAATTCAAAAACGAATGTATATACAGACCAGGACACCGGGACACAAATGACGACCGGGACACCGGGACACAAGGAATATAAATGACGCCCGGGACACTCAAAGAGAAATCACAGACTGGGACACCGGGACACAAATGACGACCGGGACACAGGAAATATAAATTACGACCGGGACACAGGGACACAACTACAACGGGGACGCCGGGGGGCACAGAGGGATATATAAATGACGACGGCGACACAGGGAATGGTGGATTAGCAATCACCATCAACAAAGCTCAAGGGGAATCATTAGAATCATGAGGTATAGATCTGAATACGGATTGTTTTCCCATGGACCATTATATGTTGCATGTTCAAGAGTCGGTAAACCTGACAATCTATTTATATGCACAGACAATGGGACAGCAAAGAATGTTGTATATTCGCAAGTTTTACGTAGTTAAAAACATATATCTATATATCTATCTATATTCACAGGTGGGACATAGGGACACAACTACAATGGCGCGTAACTAATATGGCGCGTAACGACTTACGCGCGCGGGGGGGGGGCTTGGGGGGCGCGAAGCGCCCCCACCAACTTGGTGTTAAATGACTGAAGAACCTACAATGGCAACTGCCGAGGAAGCTGCTCAAATAGTCTATGCCAGAAAACTTGCCGCTGATAGAGAAAGTAAGAAAAGAAAGCGTGCCGAGGAATCACAAGAACAGCAAGAAAACAGTCATGCAGCTGATAGAGAAAGTAAGAACAGAAAGCGTGCCGAGGAATCACAAGAGCAACGTGAAAACAGGCTTACAGCTTCAAGAGATAATGTCAGATTAGGAATGTACAATTTCCGTCAACGAAGGCGTGTCAAGGAACTACCAGAGCAACGCGAAACCAGACTTGCTGCTAAAAGAGAAAGTGAAAAAAGAAGGCGTGCCGAGGTATCACAAGAGCAACGTAAAAACAGGCTTGCGGCATCAAAAGATAATGCCAAAAGAAAGCGTGCCGAGAATCAGAAGAGCAACGTGAAAATTATCGCATGGCATTCAGGTACAGCCCAGTTGATGATTATAGTAGATGTGTTCAAATCGGGACTAAGTCTAAAACTTGCCCCTACTGCAAGGCCTTGAAATTTAATGGTGAAACAATGGGGATGTGTTGTGCCACAGGAAAAGTTAAACTTCCTCAACTGGCTGAACCCCCAGAGCCATTGAAGACTTTGCTTACTGGAACTACGTCAGAATCTAAGCGATTTTTATCAAAAATAAGAAAATATAACTCATGTTTCCAAATGACGTCGTTTGGTGCCCAAATCGAAAATCCAGATCAATTTATGCCTACTTTCAAAGTAAAAGGGCAAATTTATCA
Organism: Artemia franciscana; assembly: GCF_032884065.1. Lineage (NCBI taxonomy): Eukaryota > Metazoa > Arthropoda > Branchiopoda > Anostraca > Artemiidae > Artemia > Artemia franciscana. The sequence goes on along the minus strand of NC_088880.1, from coordinate 34,270,686 downwards.
CAGAGCCGGGTCCCTTCTGCCATTCTCAGGCGAGAATCATAAATTTTTACAATTGTTCTTTATCAGTGATAGAAATTCTGAATTGAATGCACGTTGCAAAATTTCTCCCGACGTTGAAAGGACAATCGTTTCCCAATTGCAACATCTTTTCCACGAAAAAAATAATTTTGTGTGTCTGTTCAAAACGCCTCCTGGCCGCGTAGATACAATGCCCCAACTATCGACGAAGTGGCAATCGTTATGGTCGATAATCAGGTTTTACCTCGAGATATTATTCTTCATAAGCGAAACGCTCAGTTGGTAAGAATGGCTGAAACTCATCGATGCTACGATGCCCTATAATATCCTATCATTTTTTGGGATGGAGCCGAAAGCTATCACTTTAATATTAAATTGATAAATCCAGCCACTAACAAAGAAATGAATAAGAAATGCATTATTATTCCTATAGACTAATGATTCGGCAGGATGAAGACAATTATATTTTAAAATGCCGTCAATTGTTTCACCAATACATCGTTGATATGTATGCAAAAATTGAATCAGAACGTTTGATATTTATCCGTCTGAATCAGACCAAGCTCCGCTCTGAACAATACATTCATTTGCGAGATGCAGTTGTAAAGGACGGTAATATCACAAACGTTGGAAGATTAACGATTTTACCTTCGTCATATGCTGGCATTCCCCATCATATGCATGAATATGCTCAAGGTGCTATTGCGTATGTTCGTCTCTATGGTCGTCCAGATTTATTTATTATATTTACATGTAATCAATCTTGGGACGAGATGAACTTCAAGAACAATCGGCGGTTCATAGACATGACATTACAGCCCGTGTCTTCCGGCAAAAGTTGAAATCACTGATAAACTACATAGTAAAACTTGAAGTGTTTGGGTCAGTGCGATGCTGGATGTACTCAGTGGAATGGCAAAAACGAGGATTGCCACACGCACATATACTAATCTGGCTACATTATCAAATTACTTCTAATGAAATTGATGATGTGATTTCCGCTGAAATATCTGATGAAAATGTCGATAAGGGGTTATATGATATTGTTGTAAAAAAATGATACATGGACCTTGCAGTGCACTGAACGAAAATTCACCATGCATTGCCAAAGGAAGGTGCACAACGCAATATCCTCGACTTTTAGTACCCAACACAATTACTGGCAATGATGGTTACCCACAATATAGAAGAAGATCTACTGAAAATGGCGGAAAAACAGCAATAATAAAGAAGCTTAACGGTGCCACCATCGAAGTAGATAACCAGTGGGTTGTTCCATATTCCCCCTTTATTATCAAAAACATTTAATGCACACATAAACGTTGAATACTGTAACTCCGTAAAGGCAATCAAATACATATGTAAATACGTCAACAAAGGCAGTGACATGGCAGTTTTTGGCTTGCTGTCCATTCGTCGATATCAGGCTGGAAGATACATAAGCAGTAATGAAGCTGTTGAATTCTTTCATTTCCGATACATGAACGTAGTCCAGCTGTTGTTCACTTAGCGGTACATTTACAGAATGGTCAACGTGTTTATTTTTCGGAGTCCAACGTGCCACAAAGAGCCCTGAATCCACCGGATACAGAGTTAGCTGCTTTCTTTTCGCTATGCAAAAATGATTCTTTTGCAAAAAAACTGCTGTATACTGAAGTGCCTACGTATTACACGTGGAATACTAAAAATAAAGTATTTGAACGTCAAAAAAAGGGTAAGTCAGTCGACGGCCAACCTACCATCTTCAAAGATACCACGATAGGAAGACTCTACACCGTTCACCCCAATCAACATGAATGCTTCTTTCTACGCCTGCTTTTGGTGAATGTACCCGGTCCGACGTCCTTTGAGTATTTGAGAACTGTAAACGGTACTATACATGACACTTTCCGTAATGCATGCCAAGCTCTGAATTTATTGGAGAATGACCAACACTGGGATAACTGCATCAATGACGCGTGAGAAACGTCAACTCCAAGTCAAATTCGTGCATTGTTTGGAATCATAGTAACAACTTGCTCTCCTTCAGCTCCTGCTATGGGAAAATATAAATCGAAAATATCCAAAGATATACTCCATCGAAAACGGTTAGAGACGTCAGATATGGCTTTTGATTTTACATCAGAAATTTATAACTACACTTTAGTTATTATAGAAGATTTATGCATATGTATGGCAAACAAACCTCTTCAGGATTTGGGAATGCCTTCACCTAATCGTACCGCTGCTGATTCGACATGTGTAGAATTGGATCGTGAACAAAGTTACAGCACGAGTGATCTATTGTCGTATGTACAAAATAACATTTCCAAGTTAACATCGGAACAAAGAGACATTTATGATACGATAATGCATTGTGTCAATAACAACGTTGGAGAACTTTTCTTTTTGGATGCGCCAGGAGGTACTGGTAAAACGTTTTTGATAAAACTGATTCTGGCATCAACTCGATCAAAAAATGATATAGCGTTGGCAATTGCGTCGTCCGGAATAGCCGCAACGTTCCTGCCTGGTGGAAGAACTGCTCATTCCGCTTTGAAATTACTTAGAATTTGCATTCTACAGAAACTCCCAAGTGCAAAATTTCCGAATCATCTGGGATGGGTAAAGTATTGCAGCAATGCAAACTTATTATTTGGGACGAGTGCACAATGGCACACAAAAAATCGCTCGAGGCTCTGGATCAATGTTTGAAAGATTTGCGAGGGAATTCGAAACCCTTTGGCAGCACATTAATATTGCTTGCGGGAGATTTCAGGCAAATATTACCTATAATACCTAGATCAACCCCTGCAGACGAAATGAATGCTTGCCTGAAAAATTCTAATTTATGGGCACACGTAAAGACATTCAAATTAACTACAAATATGCGTGTCCGATTGCAAAACAATGACTCTGGTCAAACATTTTCAGATCAACTGCTGGCAATTGGAAACGGAAAGCTCCCAGTAGACTCAATTTCAGGACGTATACAACTACTTGCTGAATTCTTTAATTTAGTCCAAAAATGAATTGATTGAAAAAGTATTTCCGAATATTCTAAACAATTACAAAAATAATAAATGGCTAAGTGAACGAGCGATTCTTGCACTCAAAAATATAGACGTCCACGAAATCAACAATATTGTTTTGACCAAGATTCGAGACCAGGCAGTCCTTTACAAGTCAGTTGACACAGTTTTGGAACCAAATGAGGAGTTTAATTATCCATCTGAATTTTTAAATTCCCTGGATCTTCCAGGGTTTCCACCAAACGTGCTGCAACTAAAAATAGGCGTATCAATAATATTGTTACGTATCATAAACCCTCCAAAGCTTTGCAATGGCACGCGACTTGCCGTAAAAAAACAATGGAAAACGTAATAGAGGCAACAATCTTGACAGGACCTTTTGAGGGTGAGGCTGTTCTTATTCCAACGGATCTGCCTTTCCAATTTAAAAGATTGCAATTCCCAGTTCGATTAGCATTTGCAATCACCATCGACAAAGCTCAAGGTCAATCATTAGAAAAATGTGGTATAAAACTTAATACTGATTGTTTCTCCCATGGACAATTGTGCGTTGCATGTTCGAGGGTTGGTAAACCTGACAATATATTTATATGAGCGACAATTGGACAGCGAAGAATATTGTATATTCGCAAGTTTCATACAGTTAGTTTGTATTGTATCTATCTATCTATCTATCTATGTAAAAATGAGTTGTGTATATGCATGTTTGTTTGTTTGTAAAAAGAGCATATGCATATGACGTCATTATAAGTATATAAGGCTTTGTATATGCACAGACAATGGGAAAGCCAGAATGTTGTATATTCGCAAGTTTCACGTAGTTAAAATATATATATATATATATATATATATATATATATATATATATTAATATATATATATATATATATATATATATATATATGTATATATATATATATATATATATATATATATATATATATATATATATATATATAATATCATTTCAATATGTAGTGAATATAATATATATTTCAGGTGCAACAATTCTGAAAAAAAATCCTGGGTTTATGAATTTAGTGATACATGATATAAACATAAACAAGAAGTAATACAAATTTATCATAAAGACAAAAGGATAGTTTTGGGGATGCCTTTAGCCCAGAGGTATTGATCCTCTTATCTAGGTAGAGATATTGCTACAGGAAAGTCTTGGGGGCTTTCCTATTTAAAAATTTTCTCAAAATATTTGGTAAACTAAGTGGATACCTTACTTTTAAATATTTTTGGTTACCTAACAATTATTATTGGTGCATTTTTCCTTGCTTAAAGCTAATCTATTTTTTAAAGAAAGAGGGATACTCTTTAAACTTACATTTAAAAATTTGTTACATGGGAGAAGATGATCTTATTTAAACCAGTGATTTCATCATTAATTTGAGGGCAATAATTTGTGAAATCACATAAAGGCATGACCAGTAAGAAAAAGGTTTGAATAAGTTTGTTGGAATTCTAATTTTAACTGGAAATAATTTTAATTAAAATTAGAAATATGAACAGACAGGTATTTACAGTTTTTTTGCTCTTTTTGAAAAGTAAAAGCGGGGAAAAAAATAGTTTAATGATTGTTCTAATGTAGGAGCAAAATAACACAAAAAAAGAAAGAAAAACCAAAAAAAAATGCGAAAATAAACAACATATTGGCTGAATTCTTCAAAATACCAGTCACCTTGCTTAACAGTAGTCACACCAAAGAGGATAGATGTTTCCATATTTCATTAGTTGAGTTAGACAGTCAGCTCCCCTTCACAAATCTGAATAATATATCTTCAAAAGAGGGGAAGAAGCAAACAATCTAGAAAATAGATGAGAGATACAAGAAAGAAGAATATAGATCAGACACATACTAACATTAAAGAAAAATTTATTACCATTTCTAAATTTATATTGACCAACTGCAATAAACATAGTTGTGTGGTAAATATGCTTTTGTTAGTATTTCCCTGAATTATACATTGTAATTTTTCAGTTCCTAGGAAAATTTACAGCTTTCAAATAAAAAAGTTTGAGGTAAATTCTAAATCTTGAACATATTTCATATTACTATGTAGTACATACTGCTTGCAACACTTCTCATTTTTGAAACACTTCACTTATCAGCTGTTCCGATTGGACAAAAGTGTTCTTAATTCTAGTTGCTGCATTTAGAATATTTTGGCAAAATGTTGGTCCCTTAAGGGACCAACATAAAAATTATCTATCAAAATTTATATGCATAGTAAAAGTCCTAAGGAAAAAAGAAAAGTACTTAACTTTTTATATACAAAATGAAGCAAAATTCAACAAATATTTAAATGGTGAAGATTCATGGGGGAAAGATTAATTCCTTTAATTGGTACTTATGTATTATACTGCCAACACTCAAGAATTGAAGTTAGGTTAATCCTAATGAAAATACCAGAAAATGATGACATATAATACTTTAGAAACAAATTTTGGCTGTTTCAATGGATTCTGAAACCTCTTCTGGCCTGGTGTCAATTTTAATAAAGAGTGATTTTGTATGATTTTTAGATTATTGACAAGGGTTTGTGAGAGCCTCTTTCACTTTCTCAGCTTTTTGGACCATAGCCTGCTCCTCAATATTTATTTTTCACTAGAGTATCCATCAGTATTGTACAGGCTCCTTTTTATCAACCTCTTGATGTGACCATTCTCAGAGAAAATTTTGGATGTAGCCTTATCTTGACAGGTGAGATGGTCTGGATTGAAGCGCAGATGACTTGAGTTTTGAGAGGCTTGACCTGCCCCTTCTTCAGGATTTAAGGAAGTTCAGTCTTCATCTCTTGGCTCAGATGCATTGTCCCGTGAGTTTCAGGTGATGGAAAAAATGTTGTTGTTAAATGGGCAAATACTTGTTGCCTGAAAACCTGCAGTAATCTTTGATTAATTGAATAAAAGGGTATAAGCAATGCTACAAAAGTACAGGATTTCCTTAAGAGACACTGGAATGCCTGGATTATTCACTTTTTTATGCTAGAACTCAAAAGAGGATAAGACCCCGAGATCAAGTGGTTGCAGTTTGTGTGACAGATAAGGAGACAAGGTTAACATGATCACATGGATATACTTTGCTACATGGATGGCATCAACTGATAAGGAAGATAAGTAAGTTTGCTTGGCTGTACAATAATGAAAAAGTGATAAAACAACAACACAATGAACATTGAAACCATAGTCCAGCCAATGTCACAAAACAAAAGCAATAGTACCAGGTGGAGCCCCTATAGCCACCCTGGGGTAGTCTTTTGCTTGAGAAGACCAGTATTGGTGGAATTGAGTCTCCAGATACTGAAACAGGCAAGAATTGTCACAATCTTTCCTTTATCTGCAGAAGTTTCCCTTCTAATTTGATGCATCTGTATTTCACTAACAATCTTGTCTCCTTTGTAAAATGGTCAGGACACTCTCATCCATATTCCATATACTGAGGAGAAAAGGCCTACCTGGGCATATCATCACATAACTTCTTATCTCCTCTTTTCTTATTGTTGTAACTTTTTTGTCAGCCCAAGGCTATATGTAAAATTCTATTGACTTTTAAGGTTTGCCATTGAGCTATCTAAACATTTCGAAGCAATATAACCCCAGCTATTTCATTTCTGTTTATAGTTTTCCTACAGAGGATAGGTCTCAAGAACCAATGCTTGGGACAGGTACATGTATGGAACCAAACATTGTCACTGAAATAATTAAGTTTTAATATAAATGGTAAAAAAAACTCTTCAGACCTATCAATTCTATTTCACAAACAACTAATGAATAAATGGTTGTTTCAAACCAGGGGCATGAACAAGAATTATCTAAGTGACAGATAATTAAAAACAAAAGGAATGTAAAGAAAGTAGAGAAAGCATTAAAATACAAATTAAGGAGGTGTAAAGTGGAGGCCTTGGATATGATTTGCAAGAATTTGCAAGGTATAGTTAGATGGCATAATAGTAAAATTTTGTAGTGGCACATAAATAAATTGAGAGGGAGTAGTCAATCAGGACTGGTCCAAGATAGAAAGATAGGAATGACGCAACAATTAGTGATAAGGAAAGAGTTAAAGAGATTTTTTTCAAAAGAATGTCTTTCTTGGTTGAATTTTAAGTGTTTCATTAGAAGCTGTTCTGTGTCTTCATCTATCTTGCATAGATCACATAATGGTGATGTTGTAATGTTCCATCTGAATAATGAAGCATTGGTTTTGTTGTGCCCTGTTCTAATTCTGAAAATTGTGGTTGCAATGTTTCTGTTTGGATGTATTAGGTTCTTGCTGATGAAATTGTCCTTTAGAATTGTTAGATATTTGTTTTTGAAAAGAAGATGCTTTTCTTTTATAAGATGTTCATTGATACTGTTTAGTATTTCAACAGGTGATTAGTAGTACATAAAGAAACTTGTTGTGTAAAACTTTCTTTAGCCTTCATATCTGCCATCTCATTATCATATAGCCCAATGTGAGATGATATCCAGATAATTTTTATTGTGAATTTCCTTTCTTGAAGGGTGTTAATCATTTTGGAGATTTTTTCCATTTCTTTTGTAGGTGAGGCTTGGTAATTAGCAAGATATAGAAGGGAAGATAGTGAGTCAGAACATATTAGGAAAGAATCTGGTGTTTCAATGTTTTGTATTTTTGTTATGGCTATTTTATTTGCTTTAAGTTCAGCTTGGAAAATTGAACACTCATCTGGAAGTCTTTCTTTTATTGAAAATTTTCTATTTTCAAACCAGACACATGGTCCTGTTTTCTTGCCTTGTTTAGAACCATCCATGTAAGTTTTTTTGGGAAAAATTTATCTCATTGATATATTGCAATGTCAAGTTTTTTAGATATAGTGGTTGTTTGTTTTCTTTTGGATTTGTAGGTGTAGTGAGGTGTCTATACATAAGAATCCACTCAAAGGTTTATAGTGTTCAATTTTACAGAGTAGGTGATTAAACTCATTAGTGCAACTTTTAGATATGAAAATAATTGCAGGTAAATCATTTGTTTGCACATCTGGAAAGAAATTTATTAGTTCTATAATATTCGTTTTGATTAGATCATGGCTAGTAGTGGTTCTTTACTTTTTGATGTAATTAGTGTGTAGAATTTTCCTGCATGTTTTTAGGGAATATGTGTGTGTTTCAAAGTGGAGTCAGGTGTAGGTGTGGATGGCATAGCATTTGATATTTTTCTTAATGATTGGTTCCATTTTACATCTAATTTGTATAAAAATTGTTGAATAGATTAGAATAGCTGTAGAATAGATTATTGAGGAATAATCCAATTTGCTGAGAATTGTTGATTTGGTTAGAAGTAGTAAAATTTTTCTTGGAATAGCATTGAATTGACTTGAGATTGCATTGACAAATGTTTGTCTTTTTATAATTGCTTGTAGAATGTTATTCATGTGTTTTTTCTATGATAGCTGGCTGTCAAAGGTTACACCTCAGTATTTTTGGGAATGTGGAGTTTTTATTAGCTTGTTGTTTAGTTTTAGTTTTGGATTTAGTAGTTGACCAATATGTTTGGTGAACATTAAAAGATTTGTTTTATCTTCAGCTAAGGTTATTTTGTTTTCATTTGCCCACAATTGGACATGATCAATTGCTTTTTGGCTGCTAGTATTTATTTTTCTATGAGTTTCCTGTGATAGTGATGGTAATATCACCTGCATACATGTATAAGTTAGTTTGTTGGAGATGATGTGTTGTCAGGTCACTTACATAGAGGGAGAATAGAATTGAGCTGAGAACTCATCCTTGTGGTACTCCTGCTTTTATGTATCTTTCAGAGGATAAAGCACCATTGGTTCTCACACAAAATTTTTTGTCTGAAATCCAATTTTTTAGTTGTGTATTTATTTGTAGAGAGTTTATTTATTTTTTAATATTTGTGAGTTGACCCTATCAAATGCTGCTGCTGCATCAAAGAATATTGTGCATGTGATTTGATTATTACTGAATCTTTTTTTGATGGTGTGCTCCATTCTAAGCATTGAGGCAACTAAGCATTCTAAGCATCATAAAGATTATAAATATGATTTTTGAAAAAGGAAAAGTATCTAGCAATTTTGGGAAAACCTTTATCAAACCACTGTGTAAGAAAAATGATAGGAGTGAGCATGGTAATTATTGAGGCTTTAGTCTGGTCTCTGTAGGTAGCAAATTACTTAGCAGTATGGCACTTTTTAGACTGAGAGATACTGTAGACAATTTTTTAAGAGACAAACAGTACAGTTTTAGAAAAAATAGAGGATGTGTGGACTAACTTTTTACTCTTAGGTTAATAATTCATAAGAGCCTGAGTTGCCAAACACCTTTGGTACTCAGTTTTAAAGATTATCAGCAAGCATTATATTCTGGTGATCAAAGAGCTTTAGCAAAGGTCTTACCCTTAGTAGGTTTAATAATATATGTTAAGAAGACTAAGTCACAAAGGCTAGCAATAAGTGAGGATGAAAAGGTGATGTTGCATAACAAAGAGATGGGTGAGGTTGACAGCTTCATTTATCTTGGTAGTATTATTAGTAAATGTAGTAGGAGCAGTGAGTATGTTAAAAGTAGAATAGCCAAGGCTCAGGGTATTTTTTCACAATTAAAGAAAAAAAGTTAGGAAGAATAGGAAGATAGGTCTGCAAACTTGAATTAGAATATTAGAGGATACAGTGCTGACAGTGGTCAAATGTGGCCCTGAAGCTTGAGCATTCTGAAAAGCAGAGGAAGATTTACTAGATGTTTTCCCAAGAAATCGCCTATAGACTGTACTGGGTACCCAGCTGACTGGCCATATTTCAAACCATAAAATTTATGAAAACTGTGGTTCAATCCTGTTTTTTAGGGCTATAACAAATAGCTAGGGTGTATTCTGAGATCCAAAGATTGTCCTTTATGGTCAGCCATCTAGGGCTAAAGGAGAGCAGGTTGTCCATAGTTGGGGTGGGAGGATGTCATAAAGAAAGATTGAAAGGACATGGGAGCTTCCAGGAAGGTTTAAAGAGGAAGGCTTTGAATAGACTGGGCTGGAGGAGCATGCATAGCTGCCTTGTATTGTTAGTAGCAGTGTTGCCAATGCTTTGGAAGAAAAAGTACCACAAAACACTCTAAATTGTATCACTGATCAAAAAATTGTTACATGTCTATTTTTTCTAATGTTCAGCAACATGCAAATTTTTTTGTGCTATGCAGAACATGTGGATGATCAAAAAAGTACAATAATATAAACAGAACAAGAGAACATATTAACTCCATTGCTTCAGTTTTTTTATAATGAAACAGTAAGTTTGAGACCACAGTTTTAAAGTTTGATACCAATGTTTTAAGACTTTTGTCAAAAAACTAGAAATATTTTAGTCATTTTCAAGAGCTAAAAAGTGCTTAAACTTGAATTTGCAAAATAAGTGATTTCAATACTTGTAAAGAGCATAAGAAAGGTATTGAGTGGCATGTCCACTTTATTTATAAGTCAAAAATATGAACAGTTCCAGTTCCAAAAATTGTAGGGAGGTATATGGACTAACAACAAGTCCTTGCACCTCTTTGACTTCTTCTCTAGAAAAAATAGCCACTGGAAAGTGCTATTCTCCTCTAGTCTGCCAACAATGAATAATGCAATTATGAATAATAATACACTGTTTTTGATTTTGGGAAGTGCAAGTACCTGAGCTACCTGTCCCCAGCTGTTTAAGGCCCCTAAGCTGGCCAGTACCAATACAGCTCTTCCTACTCATTCCTGCTCTCTTCTGTACAATCAAAAACTATGGATAAACCATTTCCTTTTAAAAATTGACTTCTTCAAGCTTTCATCATTATCAAACAATATCTCTCTTCTTTAAGATATCAATTGCTGCCTTTAATATCTTATGATAAATTTCCCATGGCAGGTTAGAATCCAGGATAGCTGTATAAGTAATTGGAATCTTAGCAAACAAGCAGAAACACCCAAGAGCAATAGTCTCCTTACTCTGAGCCTGGCAATCAAATAATATATGCTGGATTATTTCATCTGCTGAAAAGCAGACTCAGCATAAAGGGGAATGATGTGGCTTCCAATTAAATAGCAAGCTATTTAGAAGTAGGGCACCTGATTTCAGCCAGTAATATAGTACTGTGTATTTAATCTTGTATGAAATGGAGATAAAATTAATTTAGGCTACTGTAATTAACATTGGATCTTTTCCTGATAATATCTTGTGAATTGAGGTCAGAGGAAGGACTAGGAATTAACATGGAAGTCTTTGCTGCTAGAGAATCAGCCATATCATTATATTTGATGCTTTTATGGCTTGGAACATGTTGAAAATAAACCTCATTTCCTTTGATCTTAAGATTAAGAAGCTGCCTTCTAATATTATATAAATCCTTGTCATTAGTAATTCTATTAATATTTTGGATCAATACAAATGCTGATTAAGAGTTGGAGAGACAGAGTATATTTTCAGATTCTATGTTATAATTTATAAGTATATCCAAGGCCAGGCAGATGGCACAAAATTCAGCAGACAAGACAGAAGATCCCAATGGGAGAGGAAAATAGATGTTTAAATTCAGGGATGGGATACATGCTCCTGCTCTTTCAACAAAAATTTACCAAAATTTCTTAATGGTCAAAAACCAAAATCTAGAATCATAGGAACTACTTGGATTAAAAAAAAATGTGCATAAGTCAAGGCTTTGTGCTTTGCAACCGATTTTTCATGGCCTATACAGTCATACACAAGTTCTTGTTTTTAGATAGGCCTATTGCAACCCAACAATATGCAGGCACCACAAAATTACACCCATATTTATAACGTTGGGGCACCATGTCATTTTTCAAGGGAATGGTATAATCTGATTGAACAAAACATTACAGTTGAGATTCTCATTCCAACAAATTTTTCCAGGCAACCCATGGCTCCCCCTATTGTGAGCCTTGAGGATTTGTGTATGACTAAGCCTATTGCTCATTTATATTAGGATAATTTGCTTTCTGTGCCCTTGTGTGTGTGTGAAATATATTTTATTTTTGTATATGTTTTAAATGATATGAAAATATAGCTTGTTAATAGGCCTATTCCTTTTTCAACTTTAATATACTACCAGTTTCACAAAGAAAAGAAATTCTATTTTTACTATTATAGGTGTGTCTCGTGGCATGAATTCCATGTATTTTGTTGTATGCATGCGACTTACTCAATTATCTAGGCTCAGTGCCTTCCATTGATTAAACACCACGCGAATGTCATGTGTTTTTTTTAATTTTGAATTTCGTACTTTAGGGCCTACAATCTATTTTAAATTATGAGACAGATGACAGTACTGCTTCACGCCATATAATGAACGCAAGAGGCCACACAACATGCAATTAAATAAATGTGTAACGGAAAACTTAAAACTCTAGAACAGGAAACAAAAAAAGTACAATTCCTTCCACTCGCTAGGTCCTGATGTCCATTCAAATCTCAGTGTACCATATTGTACCACATTTTGTAAAAATGTACCAGAAAATTTCTAATTGTACCAGAATGTACCTTTAGAGGTGAAATGTACCAAAATGGTGCAATTGTACTGTTGTTGGTAACACTTGTTAGTAGTACTAACAGTAATGTAAGCTAGCTCACATTAGCCTACAAAGAAACAAAACTGTTTGTTTCAGTTTCCCCTACAGTTTTTTTTTTTATTTCAAATCAAGTAGGTGGTGGCACAAAGCAATGGCTAATTGGACATAAATTCAAGACAGATAGCTTAAGTGAGAGGCAAATCTGACATAAGCCTTTTTAGTAATGCATAAAATTATGCCGCAAGGCAGGTATTTTAGTCTATCACATACCTGATCAGTATTCGTTGCAAACTTACCACCAAGTATACTAGAACGTTTTAATTCTTTTCTTCTTCTTTTTAAATCTGTCTCTAATTCTTCTGCTTCTTGAATCTTTTTGTCTGAATAAACTCCTACAATATTGAATTTTTGCTTTAACCTCTCACTCTAACTTTCTGTCATATATTTTCTCCAATTAGCCAAGGCTCTCAAAGTCCACCAGCTTGATTTGAATTCAAATCAATTGATGGACTGTAATAAAAAGTTATGAACCATGGCTAATTGGAGGGAAAGCCAAGACAAAGAGTTTGAGTACGAGGCCAAAGCTCGCATAAGGTATCAAACGGCATCAAAATAATTTTATTTCCATTTTTGATAGATGGTCTATCTTACATACATTTTAGGGCAGAACTGAGATAGATAGTCATGGAATGATGTAATTTATATAGTCTAAGGCCCTATTTTAATTATATCTTTTCAAGGCAAAGCTGGCCAAGTTGCTGTTCCTCAAAAAACGGATTTTCTGAAACAGGGCATTTCAAATGGACCTTTTTTTGCCTTTTTGGGCCTTAAAAAGTACCATTATAGACTGGAGTTGCCTGAAAAAAATGAAAAAGTGCGGGAGACTTTGGCGACAGAGGTCATAATGAAGACACGGCCAAAGAGTTTGTATTAGCAATTGAAAGGGATTTCCAATGATTTTCGAATCAAAGTCAAGATGGTGGACTGTTTATAAAAAAGCTAAAAGTCTTTGCTAATTGGACAAAAAACTAATACAGATAGTTTGAATGAGAGGCCAAACCAAGAAAATTCTTCTTTAGGAATTGTGTAAAATATTGTCATTTCATTTTGTTGATACATACTATTTTAATAAAAAAATTGACAAACAAATGACTCTAGTTCGTCTCTTCCAACCTTTCGTGAACAACAAAAATTTTATCCTCGTTATATCACGTGAAAACTATTGTATTTTTTCATACAATAGTTCTGTCATATGTTATATGACAGAAAATAAGTCAGATCACGAAAAAATAAGCCAGGTTTTAAGCCAACGGGTAAACGGCTGGTAAACTCAAACGTTTACCAGCTGTTTACCATACTAATAAGCTAATCTGAGCGGAAACAGACCAATGTGGCAATTTTGTCCAGAAGTCACTTCAGCTCTGTGCCTTCATCTACTTCCTCTCAAATCTGTCTAGTTTAAATCGTTAGATATACCGAGAAGAATAATAGGTTGTTTGATGGAAGATAGAATACACCTGGTGAATGCTTCGACACGTTACTACTTACAACTCACTTCAGCAACAAGTAAACCGAGGTCAATATTCTAAGCACACTCTTTCTCTATCCCAATAAGTTAAAAGTCTTCCTGTTTACACTCTGGCTCGTGGACAAGCAAAATTATCCTTTTTGTCCCCAGGCAAGAGTTCTACGGAGCTTTCCAAAATATAATGCCATAGTCATCAATCCGGCCTGAGGTCCATACTTTCCGTAAAAACCGCATAGGTTAGACCCTTACCAGTTTCCAGGAATAAGCCGAGATCGGCGGCATAGTAAAAAAAAACAACAACAAAAACAGGACAAAACCAAAGTGTTGCTCTCGCAACACAATTAAGGACAGAATAATTTATGAAATAAAATAATTTAATTTTAATTTTCTGTTTGTTACATTTAAGTATTTTGCTTTTCACTTTCTATTGGATTGATGGGTCCTTTGGTGGTGCAGTGGGTTTGACCTTAGCTTGGTAATACGGGACCCAGAGATCGAATCAAGCTGCAGCAACGCACTACGGGGCCGACGCAGGAATCTTAGTAGTCAAGAAGCGTCGTTAATCTAATACAATACAATACAAAGGATTGATGGGGGGGGGTATCCAAGGTAGGAGATTTCAAACTCCGGTTTAGGGTTTTGAAAAACTTTTATGTATCACCTGTACGCTTCTAATGCAAAAATACACTTCAGTGATACGCAGCCAAAAATAGCGTTTTTAAGGTTTTTTATGTAAGTATCTGAACACCTCCAGTTAATATCTTCAAAAATGGTTAGGTCAATCGTGCCTTTTCCAATCCCCTTCGGTGCCAATTTTAAGCAATTTCAACTCATTTTTGAAATTCTCTAAAATTACTTTCGCTAGAAAATTGTACTATTATTTTGAACCGATATAAGGGTCACCATTTTTGCCAATCAGCAGATTATTCCGAGTTCTGGGTCACCAATCATTATGAAATGCCAAATTTTTCTCTTTAGAAAGGTTTTTCCCCAAAAACAACTTTAAATGTCTCTTAAATTGAGCAAGGGTCTGCTCTCTTCTAGGTAGCAGCTTTTGCTTCTACCTTGATGAAAAAAATTTACAAGACTTTTAGTAATTTTCAAAATTCCTTATGCTTGCTAATCTAATATCTCTTTCAAATTCCTACTATCCATGCAAAGTTCATTAATTTTTAAAATCACATCATTGTCAAACCCTAAAGTCATATAAGAATTTGCCATATAAAATTTTTTTGACATTCATAATGTTTTATGAACAACAGACTTATTTTTTTCAACTGTTCATATTCAAAGGAAAAGTGAAAATAAAAAAACATTTTTTTGGTAATTTCACAAAAGAGCTTGAAATACTAGCATGTCTTTTTTCTCACTTTCTTATTTCTCATGCACAAAACAATTTGCCCAAAACTGCGTAAGGAGAATAAGTTGTTGTTTTCAAAAACTGAAATTTAGGAATAACAACTTTAATTTATGTTCGGAATCACAGTAAAAGTGAAACTAGAAAACATTTTTCTTTTTTTTGGTATTGTCACGAAAGAGCTTGGAACACTAACATGTCTTTTTTCTCACTTTCTTACTTCTCATGCACAAAATCAATTTACCCAAGACTGCATAAGGAACATAGTTGTTGAAACTGAAATTTGGAAGGAACGAATTTAATTTATGCTCGTATTGACAGTAAAAGTGAAAATAGAAAACATTTTTTTGGTAATTTCACGAAAGAGCTTGAAACACTAACATATCTTTTTTGTCACTTTCTTATTTCTCATGCACAAAACAATTTACTCAAAACTCCGTAAGGAGAATAAGTTGTTGTTTTCAAAAACTGAAATTTAGGGATAACAACTTTAATTTATGTTCGGATTCTCAGTAAAAGTAAAACAAGAAAACATTTTTTTTTTGTAATTACATGAAAGAACTTGGAACACTAACATGTATTTTTTTCTTCTCACTTTCTTACTTCTCGTGCACAAAAACAATTTACCCAAAACTCCATAAGGAGCATAGTTGTTGAAAACTGAAATTTAGGAATAACAACTTATGTTCGTATTCACAGTAAAAGAGAAACTAGAAAACATTTTTTTGGTATTGTCACGACAGAGCTTGGAATACTAAAATGTCTTTTTTCTCACTTTCTTACTTCTCATGCACAAAAACAATTTACCTAAAATTGCACGAGGAGCATAATTGTTGAAACTGAAATTTGGGAGTGATAACTTTAATTTATATTCCTATTGACAGTAAGAGTGAAAATAGAAAACATTTTTTTGGTAATTTCACCAAAGAGCTTGAAACACTAACATGTCTTTTTCGTCACTTTGTTATTTCTCATGCACAAAATAATTTGCTCAAAACTGCGCAAGGAGAATAAGTTGTTGCTTTCAAAAACTTAAATTTTAGGGATAACAACCTTAATTTATGTTCGGATTCACAGTAAAAGTGAAACTAGAAAACATTTTTCTTGTAATTACACGAAAGAACTTGGAACACTAACATGTTTTTTTTTCTCATTTTCTTACTTCTCGTGCACAAAAACAAATTACTCAAAACTTCATAAGGAGGATAGTTGTTGAAAAATGAAATTTAGGAATAACAACTTATGTTCGTATTCACAGTAAACGAGAAACTAGAAAACATTTTTTTTTTTTGGGTATTGTCACGAAAGAGCTTGGAACACTAACATGTCTTTTTTCTCACTTTCTTACTTCTCATGCACAAAAACAATTTACCCAAAACTGCATAAGGAGCATAGTTGTTGAAAACCGAAATTTAGGAATAGCAACTTTAATTTATATTCGTATTCACAGTAAAAGTAGAAAACATTTTTTGGTAATTTCACCGAAAAGCGTGAAACACGAACATGTCTTTTTCCCCGCTTTCTTACTTCTCATCCACAAAAACAATTTACCCAAAACTGCATAAGGAGCTTTGATGTTGAAAACTAAAATTTAGGAATAACAACTCTAATTTATGTTCGTATTCACGGTAAAAATGAAACTAGAAAACATATTTTTGGCAATTTCACGAAAGAGCTTGAAACACTAACACGTCTTTTTATCTCACTTTCTTATTTCTCATGCACAAAAACAATTTACCCAAAACTGCGTATGGAGAATTAATAGTTGTTTTCAAAAACCGAAATTTAGGAAGAACAACTTTAATTTATGTTCGTATTCACAGTAAAAGTGAAACTGGAAAACAGTTTTTTTGGTAATTTCAGGAAAGAGCTTGGAACACTAAAATGTCTTTTTTCTTACTTTCTTATTTCTCATGTACAAAAACAACTTACCCAAAACTGCATAAGGAGCATAGTTGTTGAAAACTGAGATTTAAGAGTAACAACTTTAATTTAAATTCGTATTCACAGTAAAAGTGAAACTAGAAACATTTTTTTTTGGTAATTTTACGAAGGAGCTAGAAACACTAACATGTCTTTTTTCTCACTTTCTTACATCTCATGCACAAAAACAATTTACCCAAAACTGTATAAGGAGCATAGTTGCTGAAAACTAAAATTAGGAATAAAAACTTGAATTTATGTTCGTATTCACAGTAAAAGTGAAACTAACAAATACAAAGTTAAAACAATAGGTAAAACCTTTTCAAGACACTGGAAATCAATTCTGTGAATATTTCGGCCCTATGCCCAAGGGCCGTCTTCAGCACAATACGAGAAAAAGAGAGAAAAAAAAATGTATATATATAAATAAACTTACCTTAAAATGCGAGAATTAAAACTAATAATGTTTTTCAAAAACTTAAAAAAAAATTAAGAATGAGCAAAAATAAAGTCAAATAATCTTCTAAGCATAAAACTAGTACAAATCACTACCAATAAATAAATGAAACTCAAAACAAACAAAAATTCTAGTAAGTAGCCGAGTCAAACTCAAAACCAGCAAAAATTTACAGGAGTAGATCTGATAACCCCCATGCCTTCTCAAGACCAAAAAAACAATTTTGCACTTTACTGAAAACAAAATCCTGCTTGAGTGGTTGGGGCGCTGGCATGGGAATTCTGTGTCCAAGGGGCATGTGTTCAATCCCAGTTGTGACCAGTTATTTAGTTTGGGACGGGGGTCAGTGCCGTGACTCTGTAAGCTCAGCCAGAGTCGACCCAGCTCTAAATGGGTACCAGGAGAAATCTGGGGAAGGTAAGCAGGAAGGGTATGTTAAAGCACAGGATCGTTGGCCCCCCTCCCATTGCACTTCCTGGCTAAATGGCCATGAAACGGAGATCAGCACCGCCGGTTTGGACCTTAAGGGTCTAGTGTCATCTTACTTACTTACTTACTTACTGAAAACAAAATACGTTTGAAACGTTTGTGCGTTTCTTACTTTCATCAATACAAGAGTTATGAAAACCTTAAGGAAGAAATATCAGTATTTGATAACTAAACTGACAATCCACGGTCGTTTGTTTTCTTATTGTTGTTTTTTTCCAGTAAATCGTAAAATTATGTTAAATAAATAGAAGTAAAGCAGAAAAACTCATGTGAAAATAAAAACTAGACGAGTATGCACCAAAAATTCATATGTCTAACCTTCATAGAATCGGAAAGATTTAAGGCATGACTCGGAAGGAATATTTGTCAAAAACCCTCAAGGAGCTATTTGTAAGGCTTTCCCTTTAGCTTGGCTATTGTAATATCAAGCCGAGGAAATCCCTTTTTTAACGAATTCGAAAACGACTTTCCAAACATAGGAGAACTGTAAATCAAAGATTAAATTATTAGGAAAAGGTCCAGGAGCAGGGGACATATCCATCTCTTTTTATGGCACTTGGTATCTACCAAGCCATATAGAGCGATCGGAAATTATGTCGGTCTGTTGGTTTGTCTGTCCCGGTTCTGCTACTTTAGGCACTTCCAGGTAAGCTAGAACAATGAAATTTGGCAGGCGTACCAGGAACCAGACAAAATTAAATTTGAAATTGTCGTTTCCCCGATTCGACCATCTGGGGGGAGGGTGGGGGACGGTTGAATCAGAAAAATTAGAAAAAATGAGGTATTTCTAACTTACGAAGGAGTGATCTGGTCTTAATGAAATTTGATGTTTGGAAGGATATCTTATTTTAAATCCCGACTGAATCCGATGACATTGCGAAGAGTTGGAGGGGAGACCTAGAATCTTGGAAAATGCTTAGAGTGGAGGTATCGGGATGATACCTGGTGGGGAAAATAATCACAAGTCTTAGATACGCGATTGAAATAACTGGAACAGATCCACTCTCTTTAGGGGTCTTGGGGGGGGGGGGAATTAATACCGAAAAATTAGAAAAATGAGGTATTTTTAACTTACGAAGGAGTGATCGGATCTTAATGATATTTGATGTTTATAAAATCTTAGATAACGCTTAGAGTGGAGGGATCGGAATGAAACTTGGTGATAAAAATAAGCAGAAGTCCTAGATACATGATTGACATAACCGGAACGGATCCGTTTTCTTTAGGGGAGCTGGGGGCTGTTAATTTGGAAAAATTTTAAAAATTCAGGTATTTTCACTTAAGAACGGGTGACCGAATCTTAATGAAATTTGATATTTAGATGGAACTCATGTCTCAGAGCTCTTATTTCAGATCCCGACCAGATCTGTTGACATTGGAGGGATTTGGAGGGGAAAACCGGAAATCTTGGGAAATGCTTATAAATGTCGCAGATATGTGATTGACGTAACCGGACTTGGTCCGCTCTCTTTGGGGGAGTTAGGGGGTGGGGTTCAGTGCTTTGGCGAGTTTGGTGCTTCCGGACGTGCTATGAAAATTGGTAGGCGAGTCAGGGAGCTGCAGAAATTGACTTGATAAAATCCTTTCCCCGATTCGACCATCTAGGGGGCTCAAAGGAGAGGAAAATTAGAAAAATTGAGGTATTTTTAACTTACGAGTGGGTGATCAGATCTTAATGAATTTTAATATTTAGATGGACCTTGTGACTCAGAGCTCTTATTTTAAATCTCGATCGGAATTGAGCCTCTGATTTTCCTTATAAAGCAATCTATTGATTCTTAGAATTTTGCCAGAGCTCATACAATACGAGCCCTTGGCTCTTCCGACCTCGTCACTAGTGCCATATTAGCTTTTAGTTCTTGTTTTAATTTCATTTGAAAAAAATGAACAAATTACCACAATAATATTAAACTACAATAAATAAATTAATTTTACATAAGACAGATTTGAACCCTCAATCCTCTCTTACAAAGAGAATTTTGCTATTAAATGTAGAATATGCTTAATTAAGGATAAAAATAGTATCTACTGCACCTGGATACTATAAAATGAAAAGTGGGGTAGTTTGGGTGAGAAATTGCTCTTAATAAAAAAGTAAATCTCGATAAAGAAGGGACAAGAAAGCATTGCCAAAAGAAGCATGTAAGAGACCCCAAACAAAGGTACTTGACAAACTCTTTAACATTTGTGTTTCCTTGAAAATATTTTTGTTGCAATTTCGGCCTCTCCTCAATACCTGCCACTTAAAATATACATTGATATATTTTAGGATGCAACAAACATAGTACACTGATGTATTTTTTTATTATTAAAAATTATACTAAAAACAGTTTATAGAAGCATTGTATTTTCTGAACCAAAGAAACCAAAACAAGCAATTTTATTGTTTTTTCCATGTTTTCGTTGTTTTTCATTGTTTTTCGCTGTTTTTACTTTGTTCTTCCTTGTTTTAATAGTTTTTCAGATGGGCCTATAACTTTTGCTTCGGCTTGTCTTTTGTTATTATAAAAGTCATATCGTCGAACCTTTGTTTCTTTTAATTGTTCAGGTGGTGGGACAGAAACTTTCATTTCTTCCAACAATTTATCTAGTCCAGGTTTCTGATTTTCAAAGGTATGTAAAGCATTGACCATCTTTGTTTCGCTTAATTCCCTCGTTCTTTTACCTTCTTTCGCCTCGGCTTGTCTTTTGTCATTATGTAAGACATATCGACGAAGCTTTGTTTCTTTTAATTGTTCAGGTAAAGGGACAAGACCTTCTTTTTCTTCCAACAATTTATCTAGTCAATTTTTTTTTATTTTGAACGGTATGGCAGGCATTAATGACCTTGTCCATGGCAAAATCCAAAACCAAACCATCATCATTATCACTTTCAATTTGACTGGTTCGTTTTACCTCGGTTTGTCTTTCGTTTGTTTTTTTAGCGAAGGTATGGTAGGCGCTGATACCCTTATCCAAGTCAAAATTTCAAATGCAATGATCAATTTTTGTTTTTTGGGCACTCCAACAGACGACATATTACATAAAGAACTGATTTGTTGGAAACTCAGAAACTTTTTATGCTACGCATGACATCATATAAGAAAATGCTTATATGATGTCATGAGAAATACTTATATAATGTACAAACATAGTATATGACATCATTTGCAAAAATCAAAATTAAGGCTCTTAACGAGTTTTCTCAGACTTTGACCTTCTAGATCGTTTTTTTTTTAATGCGAGAATATCCCAAGATACCAATTTCGCCATAGAAATATGCAGCCATTTTTGAGTAAAAAAAAATACACAAATACATAGAACTGCTTTTTTTTGCAGCTTTGTTACAGCCACAGCTAACGAAGCAGGATCAATGAAACAAGGGACAAAAAGTTGGATTTGAAATTCTGTAGCTTGGAGGTTCAGAAATATCACATTCAGTTCTTCATGTAGCTGCAAAAGACCGATGAAAAGACAAAGCCTATTTGAAAAAAAGAAGTTTATGAAGAGGAGAATTATCAACATCGCCATTGGTAATGAGGCATATGTCCCAACACTTTCAGCTGACTCTTTTCAGCTCAAAGTGTGCCTCTGTCACAACTCTACTTTTTAAAACAGTAAAAAACTTTCGTGTAAAGAGGGGGGCGTTGAAGAGGGGACAACCCCTTTCTTTTACAGAATAATTTCTGTTCGTTTTAAGATTTAATGTCGCGCCTTACTTTCAACTAAAACAACTTGTTTTTTTATTTAGCTCCTGAAGGTTTTTAAATTAATACAGGCTTTGAATTTGAATCACCGTACATGAAAAATTAAAACATCATTTGCATATGAATTTCGATTTTTTCAAATTAATTGCAACCTTATAAGAAGTTAACTTTGATTTCTGTTTCTGTTGTTTAAGAATGACTCCTGATCCACAAAGGCTATTTAATTAGAATAATGACCTCTGTTAAAAGTTAAAAAATAAACTTTAGCGTAATAGCGGGCAAATGAGGAGAGGCAACCCATTTCATATACGTAATATTTTCTATTCGTTTAAATTTTAATATTGCCTCTTACTTTCAGTTAAAAAACTTGTCTTTCAGTTAAACTTGTTTTTATTTAAATCCTCTTTTTATTATCCTCATATGGTATACCAGACAACTAATCGTTTTTTAAATAATCTTTAGAAATCCAGATCACCCTCAATAGAAATTTTCTTTCCCCCACAAGAAATTTTTCAAATTTTGGCGAATACTCTAGCATCAAAGAATCATACACGTGAGATACACAGCTTTTAGCTGTGTTTCTCTTGTGTTCGCGAACCCACGCGCGGACTACTTTGGAGATAAATATCGTTTTTCTTTGTCCGCTAGATCTCTGCTAGATCTCTGAAGTCGTTTTTCTTGCTTCTACTTACCTAAGTCGTCCGCTGGCGTGCTAAATTTTTATCCGCGGTGAATCAGGCCGACGTCCGTCGGATCAATAGAAAGAAGCGCTGAATTCAACTTCTGAAAGGTGAAAATTCAGGATGTTGGTGAGGATGAAAACGGACCAACGTGGTAAAATTGAAAAATAAAATTTTGCCCAGGATTATTTTCATATTTATTGGTAGTAAAAACTTTAATCCGGGTAAGAGCATTTAGAATAATTGGATTAGAGGTTATTAAAGAATTCCCACCCTTTAATGGGGGTTCCCCCTAGGGGAAGTAGCACATTGGGTACTAGCCATCCACAACAGACAAACCATATAACCGAAACAGAGTCAGCACCATCACAAATAGGATTCTCATCTCCACAAACATCATTCTCACCTCCACACATAGCATACTCACCACCTCACACCCAGGCATTTCCAGTATACTCTGGACAGCCCCATCACCCACTTAAAAATTTTCACTTACAATACCCTCAGTCAACATATCAGGAAACACAAGGGCCCCACACAGGTTACTATGCACCCCTGCCATATACAAACCATCAAGGTCATTTATATCTTACCCCCCAAACCCAGAATCTACAATTTGTACCATCAGTGAGTGTCCATAATAGATTTTCAGGGTTATCAGTTGATTATCCTCCCCTCCCCCAAGAAGAAGAGGAGGACATCACAAATGTTGTAAATCCCATGGAGGTTGAAGGGATTGGTGAAGTACTAAAAAGAAATGGTAAGAGAAGTAGGTCACCTCTTGAGCAAGAAACCTCTAAAACTGTTAAACTTCCTATATTGGAAACATTTTTACAGAAATCCAATACAAAGAATAATAGAATAGAGTCAACTACTGATTTTGTAAGCAGTGAATCAGTGGCTAATCTAACAGTGGTTTTCACCTCACATGTAAAACTTCCATCAGACAGAGCAATCACTCTAGAGCTAAAGAAAATTCTTCAAACAGAAAAATTTGACTTTTACTCAAACTATGATAGGAATAGGCTAAATGTATATGTCCAATCATAAACTGCATTGGATACTTTAATGAAAATAAAGAAGCTTGACAATGTTGAAGTAGCACCTGAAGAGAAAAGACAGGTCAGCTATGGTGTAATCAAGAAAATAGCACTAGATTACACAAAGGAAGAACTGATAACAGACCTCAGGGCAGAAACTAATATTGAGATTAAGGAACTAAAGAGGTTGAAAAGATACAATCAAGAAACCAAAAAATTAGAGGATAGCCTGAGTATTTGTGTTGCATTTGAGAGCAACTCTCTACCTCAGAGCATTTGGCTTTATGGAAGAAGAAGGAATATTGAGAGGTACAACCGACCAATAATACAGTGCTTTAAGTGTCAAAAGTATGGCCATACTCAAGAAAAATGTAGGTCACCACATGCAGTATGCTTGAGATGTGGAAACAAACATGCTTCTAAAGAATGTCCCTTAAAATTAGAAACAAAAGAGTCTGGAAAATACAAAAAGTATGTCTGTGCTAACTGTGGGAAAAACCATTCAACAACATCTGGTAGCTGCCCAGCCCGCCAACAAAACTGTGAAATCATAAGAATTTCAGTTGCCCAAAATTTACCAATGAACAGAGCAGCCAAGGCATACCAAAGTAATGCAGATGCACTGAATAAGAAGACTGTGAAAGACCAAGACCTCCTCGAACCTAAAAAGACCCTTCAACAGCTAGTGTTATTTGTATCCAAAGTGCCAGAAGTGATAGAAATCAGGGAATTTGAAATGAAAGATAGGATTGTGAAGTTATGTCATCTTATGCACTCACTGTTTAAAGTTGATATCAATGTTGAAGAAGTTTGGGATCTAGCAAATAAATCAGAATGAAAGTGCTGTCTTTTAATATCCAATGTATTCTGAAAGGGAAAAAGGATTTACTAGATTGCTATTTAGAAAAAGAAAAAATTGATGTTGGGTGCTTTCAAGAAACATGGCTACAGCCCCAGCATTCATGTAGACTTAGAAATTATGAAGTAATAAGAAAAGATAGAGCAGTACAGTCAAGAGGAGGAATATTGATTTGTATTAAAAAGCCTTTAATGTTTCAAAAACTAGATATTGAAGAAATTGCAAGTTCTAAAATTGAGATGGTAGCTTGCCAAGTGTTCCTGGGCAAGAAGGATACAGTAGTTATTGTTAATGTATATAACCCTGATGGAAATGAACCACAAACTGAGGACATATTTAATAAAGTGAAAAAAGAAATTAAAGACAAAGAGCCTTTTATAATTACTGGTGACTTTAATGCCCATTCAGATGCCTGGTGTTTATGTGGATCTCATAATCGTAGTGGTATAGGTATCCTAAATGCTCTGGATAAAAATGATGATATTGGCCTAGTGACCCCACTACTATCTGGCATTCTCAGCAGTAGCAATAATCAATCAACTAAATATTAGCTTAACTTCTGAACCAACTTTAACCAGTGATCATGAGCCAGTGATAATTGAATATAAAGAATCTGTACCTAGAAATCAAACCCCACCAACACACCCTACCTTTAAATTGAAGAAAGCTAACTGGAATTACTTCCAGGAAGAACTTACAAATATAAGTCTTGAAGAAGAACTGGCAGCAGTAACAA
Organism: Artemia franciscana; assembly: GCF_032884065.1. NCBI lineage: Eukaryota > Metazoa > Arthropoda > Branchiopoda > Anostraca > Artemiidae > Artemia > Artemia franciscana. The sequence continues at coordinate 34,245,367 of NC_088880.1, read as the reverse complement.
CTACAGAGAAGAAAATTGAGAGATTACAGGATCTACTGCTGGAAGTGGCTAAGAAGACTATCCCTTTCAAGACACTGGGCAACAAGACTAGAAATGAACCAGTATGGTGGAATGAAGTGTGCAGCCTAAGTAAAAAGAAACTCAACCAAGCTTCTAACAAATACAACAAGATTCTGACAATCAAAAATTATAGAAATAAAATATTGGCCCGGGCAGAAATTAGAAAACAATAAAAGAAGCTGAAGAAGAATCTTGGAAGCAATTTGTTGAGAATATCAGCTTCAGAGATCCATTTGGAAAAGTGAACAGCTTCATTAGAAAGATGAATAGGAGAGAATTTTACCATCATCCACAGGGGCCAACAACCTTCCAAGGACAGGTGATTGCTGATAGCAAAACAAAAGCTGAAGCAGGAGCAAGTCATCTCCACCAGACAATAGGTAAGAAAGATCCATTTGAAGGAACCAGTCTATCCTCTGTTACGGGGGGGGGGGTTTCTTGTAAAGTTTTTTGATTTCTTATAAAGTTTATTTTGTTTGTGGTATGGGAGCCTTATAGTTAAGGGATATAGATTGGGAGGGTTCTATTGACCAGTCTCTATAACCTTGGAGACAAAATCATTATGTTGACGTTTAGGTCTGCCGAGATGGGCAGATTCCCTTGGGAACGAACCAGTAGACAATAGGAACTGTACCTGTACCTTGACTCAAAGACAAACACAATTATTGACAATAATTTTATTTTCTTATTTCATATACAACTTCAGGTAAAATGACTCCAATGAAAGATAGCAGTATAAAGTGCATCAAAGAGTGACTACCAAAAAACTGAATTACACTCATATGGACCAGCAAACCCCCTCCCCCTTTCAGAACTCAAAACCAAATCTCTCATTCATTTACTTTAGAAAGTTTTAAAATAAGAATCTCTTATACATAATTCATTATCTCATAGGATTTGTGCTTTTTGGCACAAGTTTTACAGCAAGCAAAAAATGATACTTTTTACCTTTGGTACAAATCTTACTGCAAGCAAAAAATGATACTTTTTTGACTACCAAAATTAGATTCAAACTTTTGAACAAGCCAATTAGAAACCAGATTTCTATTTTCTGGTCTGGTCAACAAACTGAAGGTGAAAACCCTCGTTATAATAAATCTTTGCAAAGAGGTTAGACCATATGTTGTATAATCAAAATAAGAGTTGTGTTGCAACATTTCTGAGGTCAGTCTATCCAGTGCTTAATTTAGAAATCCGGGTTGATTCAGGATATATAAGGTGAACTAAAAGTTAGGAGTGTAATTCAGTTCTTTGGTAGTCACTCTTTGATGCACTTTGTACTACTATCTTTCAGTGGAGTCATTTTACCTGAAGTTGTATATGAAGTAAGAAAATAAAATTATTGTCAATAATTGTGTTTGTCTTTGAGTCAAGGTACAGGTACAGTTCCTATTGTCTACTGGTTCGTTCCCAAGGGAATCTGCCCATCTCGGCAGACCTAAATGTCATGATAATGATTTCGTCTCCAAGGTTATAGAGACTGGTCAATAGAACCCTCCCAATCTACATCCCTTAACTATAAGGCTCCCATACCCCAAACAAAATAAACTTTATAAGAAATAAAAAAACTTTATAAGAAACCCCCCCCCCCCCGTAACATCTGGCGCGGTCGTCAATAAAGACACTAAAGGAACTATATATGCCTGACAACATCATTACCTGCTACCCTAGACAAATATGATTATTCACAAATTATTTTTGGATTTTAAGTGCATTTAGTTTTACATTATTTAAGTGCAGTATAATTTTATTTCTACTAATGTATTTTTTTGTGTGTACCCCATCTTAAAATAATTAGAATCTTCAGTAGTAAAATACAAATAAATTTTAAATGAAAACTAAAATTTTATATACCGCATAGCTTCAATAATTCCTTAAAGAAAAACTGAACTAAAATAACAAATATGGCTCAGGAACAAGATGAATTATTAAAAGCGCAACAAATTATTGCAACTTCAGTAGAAATTGCACAATCATTACCTGATTATGAAGGGGATACAGATGTAGATCAATTCAACATCCATTTGGGACAATTTGTTGAAATGACAAAAATTGACTTAAAAGTACTAAAAAACATGCTACTCTTAAGACTAAAAGGACAGGCTTTGACATTTTTAAAACAAATTGAAAATACCGTAGGAACTGAAACCACCTCGACAATTAACTCAATAGAGTTATTGCAACAGGCTTTTCAAAAGAGATTCATCGATACTAGTTCATTGAACAAACTAAAACATGGGTTAGTAACATTCGAACAGACCCAGAACGTAAGAGAATATTTAAATAAAATCAGAAGCGCGATACAGTCCAGGTGAAGGGGAATTGTATGAAAAAATAATACTAAACGCATCTAAACAGGGACTCAACCCAAAACTATATCGTCTCTTAATTTCCAAAAATATCGACAACTTAGAACTGGCAGTTCAGGAGATAGAGACAGCCGTGGAAATCGATTCCATAGTCCTCTAGCATCAAAAACTATCAATAAATGCGGTAGAAAGTAAAACAGCTATAAAATCAAGAGATCCCTCTCCGCGATTTTTCTCCAGAGAATCATCGCCAAAACCGCTTCGAAATCAAATTCGAACCACCACACCTCCAAGACAAGTACGCTTTGCCCCCAATAATCAAATGAGGGCACAAGCCAATAATGAACCACTAAGGTGCTACGCCTGTAACCGGTTAGGTCACATTGCAAGAAATTGTTTTACAAACAATATTTATCGCCCGAATTTTAGGGGATCGAGCAACCATTTGTCCAGGGGGACAAACTATAATGGGTACGCCCCTAGAGGCAATCGAGGGAACACCTTTTTAACAAGAGGTAATTATCCAACTCGAAATTTCCAACGCAGTACGAATCAGTATCGCGGAGGGTATCGCGGAAGGACAAACCAACCTAACAATGGTTGGAATAGAAACACAAGAGGTAACTTTATCAGCCGACGGAACCCATATAACAACTCAACTTCAATTAATGATCAAGAAAACCAAAATAGAACTAATGAAAACTCTACACCCGAAATCTGGGAACCCCAGGGAAACGACTCAAGCCCCCAAAATTCATAGGACCAAAATTTGGTGGCAAAATAATATATAGGTCCCCGCCAGTGATTATACCATTTTTAAGTGCAAATAATAATAATATGTTACCAGTATTTGAAAATTTTAATACAGGAAATATTTATTTCTCAGCCCTTATAGATTCGGGGGCAACAGTAAATGTGATAAATACATCTGTATTTAACAAATTACCCAATTATATTAAATGACGAATGAGCAATATATGTCCCAATTTATCAAGTGTGACTGGACATGACCTGGATGTAAAAGGCACTGTGTACCTAACCTTGCGCAAAGATAACAGAAATTTCTATACTCGATTTATAGTTTGTAAAAATTTTCCATACGAGGCGATAATAGGCGCTAACTTTTTAAAAGCCAATAAAATATTATTAGATGTAGCAAATTCAAAGTTTATCTATCCGACAAGAACCAAATCAGAAATAAATAACATACAAGCAAACAAGGTAAAGGAAAACATAGGCAACATGAAGGAGTATAGAGAGAAACAAATTCAAGAAATTTCATATTTATGGAAAAAACTAGCAAATATAGAAACTCCCAGAAAAAAACCAGAAGATAATATCCTAAACTAAATAAAAGAAAGTCATAACGAAAAATATTATGGATTTGTAGTGAGAAAAACTAAAATTCCCCCTAAATTAATGCAGAGGGTCCAAATATCACAAATGTTAGAACCAGTTAATGATAAAAACGAAATTTGGGTAGCATCGCCGTCGGAAGATCTTCCGAAAAATGTAGTTTGCGAAGAACAAATTATAAATTACGAAAAGGGTGAAGGTTATATTTGGGTAACGAACACCCACGAAAACGACCTAATTACCCTAAGTAAAGGTACATGTTTAGTAGAGATACAAATAGTATCGGAATCCGATATTAATAATTGGAAAAACTCGGAAAAAAACTTAGTGAATAATATCAAAGTTGACAAAGAATATCCACTGACGAGATCTCAATTTCTTGAAAAATTCGAACTAAGTCACATAACCGATGTGTCATTAAAACAAAAATTATGCGACTTATGGGAATATAAAGATGTCTTTTCGACATCTGAAGACGACATAGGACTTATCCCATTTTATGAACACGCAATACAAACCACGGGGCCGCCAGTTGCAAAACAACCATACAGAATTCCTTATAAACATAAAGAATGGCTTATAAACAAAATACATGAACTCGAAAAAAATCGAATCATAAGGCCAAGCATAAGCCCATACTCTGCCCCCGTTATTTTAGTCCCGAAAAAGAATAATGACCTTAGATTAGTGGTAGATTATAGAGCTTTAAATAAACAGGTAGTAAGCGACAAATTTCCCCTACCTAGAATAGACGAAATTCTAGATTCAATATCAAATAAAAATAAAATATTTACTTCCCTAGATTTGACACAAGGTTATCATCAAGTAAAAATAGCAGAGGCCGATGTTTTTAAAACAGCTTTTTCAACATCAGAATGTGGTTCTTATGAATACTTAAGAGTACTATTTGGACTAAAAACCAGTTCAAGTGCATTGTGTAGACCCCGCCTTCATTTATTAAGAGGTCTAAATAACATAATTCATTTTGTTGATGACGTCATAGCTATGGACAAAGATACGGAAGACCATTTGTAATCCTAGCAAAAGTGTTTGAGAAATTTAGAGAAGGCAATTTAAAATGTAGACCAGAAAAAGTAAATCTTTTTCAAGCCAAACTAAAAATTTTAGGAGTAGTTGTAACACAAGGACAAATTTCCCCAGACCCTGAAAAGATAGAATCTGTTAAAAATATAAAACCCCCTCAAACAATTAAACAATTACGAGGAATCTTAGGATTAATGAGCTACTTTCGAAAATTTATAAGAAATTACGCACAAGTAGCAAAACCTCTCACGGACCTCACTAGAGGGAACCCCCAAAAAATTACGTGGTCTAAAATAGCTCAAAATTCATTAGATCATTTGAAAAAGGCTTTGACTTCAGAACCTATTTTATCTTTACCCGACTTCCAAACAGGACAATTCGTTGTTACAACGGATGCCTCAACCAAGGGGATTGGGGCGATTCTCTCCCAAATAATGAACGGGGAAGAAAAAGTTATAGCATATGCTTCGCGTGCTCTTACACCTGGAGAAAGTAATTATTCTGCGACACAACTTGAATTATTATCGATTATCCACCATTTAGAAAAATTTAAACATTACTTGGTAGGACGAAAATTTAAACTACGTTCCGATCATAAAAGTATTCAATACCTACAGACTTTCAAAAAGCCGTCCGGAATCCTCGCGAGATGGATCTTAAAAATCCAGGATTTAGATTATGAATTTGAACATCTTAAGGGAAAACAGAACGCCCCATGCGACTATCTTAGTAGGTTTCCAGATAATGCCCCCTTAGAAGATGAAAATGAAGAAATTGACACGATAAAAGAAAAATATGCTCCAAAAAATAAAAATTTAAAAATGCAGACCAATAATTTGGTAGAAGAAAAACACAAAGACAGCCCATTATCTTTAAATAATATAAAAATACATCAAAAGAAAGATAATATTTGTGGTGCTCTAATAGAATACTTCTTATATGATAAAGAGCTACCCAATGAAATGAAATCTTTTAAAAAAGAAATTGATAATTATTATTACGATTTAGATGAACAAATACTATGTAAAATAATGACCGATAGCGATAAAAGAAATCAAACTTCCATTATACCAGTGTTGCCCCAAATTTTGGAAAAACCCGCTTTTGAATTTTTTCATTCTGACGTGGGAGGTCATCTGGGAATAGATAAGACCTTCCATAGATTAAAACAATACTTTTTCGTTGCTTCAGCCTTAACAAAGTTAAAAAATTACGTTAATAATTGTGAAACATGTAATTTAAGAAAAAATCCTCAAGTCTACCCTAATCCAGGGATAGGAAGAACGCCTACGGCCCGGTTCCCCTTTGATATAGTTTCTTTTGATTTATATGGTACTAGCGGAGGACTACCCACGTCTAATGAAGGACACACCTGTGTACTATCAGTAATTGATCACTTTTCTGGTTTCACATTTGCTAAACCATTAAAAAATCAAAGCGCGTATGCAACGTCGAAAGCTCTCGCTAAAATATTCCTTAATTTCGGTATTCCTAATACAGCATTAAGCGATAATGACCCTAACTTCGTGTCAAAAGTAACCAAGGATTTAATGTCTTTTCTTCAAACAAATAAATTGGTATCGAGCCCCTATCACCCCCAGGCCAATGGGAAAATCGAGAACAGACACAAACTATTCTCTAATATTTTGAGCATTTATAAGAAAGAAAATCGCAGAGATTGGCACGAAACCTTACCTTATTTAAGAAATGTAATTAATACCGCTTATTCCCAGGTTATTCATGATAACCCATTTTATATATTATTCGGACGAGACTTTAGAATCCCTTATAAGGAAATTATAGAATCGAGACAATATTATAATGATTCTCGAGATTATAGGCAAGAATTTATCAATAGAATGAGAAAAACTTATAAACTTGTAAAACAAGAAATAGAAAAATCAAAAAGACAACAAGAAGCCAAAAATATTCCAAATGTTAAAGGTGAACTCAATTTTCAAGTAGGAGATTGCGTTTATTTTAAAAATGAAACCAAATTGGAAGGCAAGAAGCTTTCTAATAGGTACACTGGACCTTATAGAATAATTAAGAAATATGATAATGACGTTACATTCAAACTATTAAAACCACAAACGGGAAAAAGCTATAAAACCCATGTTAGTCGTATAAAAAGGGCAAAATTCACAGAAACATGGACCCCTCAACCTTCAACATCAAATACCTCGGAGGACGAAAATGAACCACCTCGCTCTAGACTAAGTGAGCTTAAACCTTTTAATTTTAAACAAGGGTATTTTGAAAACAGTTGTGACGAAGAAAAATTTAATGAATTTCTAACCATGACAAATATGGTTACCCCCCAAAAAGTACCCCCGTCACGCGGAGACGGAAAAAAAGCGACTCATCTTCCAGCGAAGAGTCAGAAGCATTGGACTATACGATTTCTCCAAAGTCACAATTTTTTCCAGATAAAATTTCAACCCCTTACCCCCCAAAACGTTTCCCCGACAATTTGGTGAACCCTATTTCACCAATAGATAGACCATTATCGTTACACGATGAATTAAATAAGGCTATACAGACTCCTCGGGACATAGAGTCACAAAGGGACAAACAACCCCAAAAACAAACATTAAAAGAAGCAATGGATATCATTAATTACCCCATTAAGACTAGACAGAGTACATTTTATACTAATCCATCTACTGATGAACAACAGTATCACGATATAACCGTCTCAAAGGCAAAACCAAAGGACTGGGTATCTTGGAAGGAAACCTTAATGCGAACAATTCCTCACCCCCCGGAAGACATGGCTTTCAAGCAATGGAGGCACCCCAAGAAGACATTTGAATCTTCCCAAAGCTCTCAAGAATCCTTCAATTCTCCCGAGCCCAGAAATCAACAGGACGAATCTATTAGTAGACCCTCTACTTCGCGAGGAGAAGAAATTTATGAAGCACAAGCAGGATCAACGCCTAAATCTCAAACTTCTTCTCCTTCAAAAGAACCAGGCGATAAATCCACAAATACTAGTTCCTCAGATACGGATAGTGAATCAGACGCAGATAAGTTCAAGGAATCAAAAGAAATAAGACCACCCAGTGCAGCGGCCCAGGCAAAAAAAGCACAATTAAAAGGTCAAAAATTTCTGAAAAAACAGTATAAAAAAATTGACTTAATATCACTAGCAAAACCAAAGAAAAAAACTGAGCCTAAAGAAGAACAGATAACAACAAGATCCGGCCGAGTTGTCAAAAAACCAGATAAATTAGATTTTTAATAAAAAATCTATCAGCCTTGGGTAAAAAAAAAAAAAATAGTCATTTTTTTTGCTAATTGTTAATTGGTTTCGCTAAGAAACCATCTCGTAATAAAATGTCCCTAAGGAAAATACTTTTCAGGAAGTCTGCCTAATCAAAAATTGAAAAATTGGCCTGCTTTATCAAAAAGCGCTCATTATTGCTATTTCCCTATTGAAAACTGATCCGATGAATATCCTATATATATATGTATTTAGGGTAAAATAAAAAAATGCCTTATGCTTGTGACATAAAATTCTAAACGTTTGCGCCTAAAATTAGATAAAACCAGAATTTTATTAATGGACTGTTAATAGGCAAACATCATCCTAGGGTATAATAAAAATAGTTATTTGTTGATAAAATCAAGTTATGATTCAGGAAGAGTTAATTTGATTTTTTTTTGTGGCGTAACTCGATGTATTTATTGACGGGATCGGGCTATGACTCAGGGAAAGTTAATTTAATTTTTTTGTTCCTCGCCAAGAGATCACTCCGTAATAAGAATCCCTAAATAAAAAAGGGTACCTTTCAGAAAAGTTTGCTAAGACTCCGATTGAAAAATTGGCCTGCTTCATCAAAAAGGGCTCAGTATTGTGAGTAGGTCCCAAAACTATTTTATTTAACAAGAATAACGAAAAAAAAGCTTTGCTACTAATTTGTTACTATAGTCTACCGCAATAATAATCCCTTAACGCAAAAGCTTATTGACACAACCATAACTAACACCTGCCCTATAGGAACCGCTGTCCCCTTATCTACCGTAAAAACTAAAATATTGCAAAACATAAAACTTATAGAGATGACCATCAAATAATAATAAATTAAAACTCATTAGTGGCCTTAATAAAAAAATTATTCAAGCGTCTTCGTAAATTGTAGTCATAGCCAAACTTGTTCAAATTTACTTGGCAATTTTATATTGTCATACTCCTTTCGGGCATATTCTTGGTTCGTCTCCCTACTATTAAATAAATTTAGTGGCTTCGAATAAATTAACATGTAGCTAAAAAACGACATTAATATAGCCATAACTTGCAATATCTAACAGACATTCATACTTGGCATCAAATCTACTTCATCATCCCTGCGATATTAAGATCGCACTTAAATATATTTTTTTTAAAAATATCACTTTCTTATATCTTTTCTCCGTAACTATGGCAAAGGGAATTATAGACACAGAATTTATTTCAATTATTCATGCTAAGGAAAATATAATATATTCGGCCGCTATGCTAGTCCAAGATGAAAACGGTAAAGAAATATACGCAGAAAGTTGGTACCTAAACTACGATTTGACAAAATTTAAACCTCACACGTATAAATTTGGGCTAAAATTAGCTAACACCCCAAAATATCGACCCGCAAGGGGAGAAGTAAAAATCAAATACTCAAATAAAAACAAAAAAGGGAAAAACTTAACAAGTTTACAATAAAAAATAAGAAAACTACAGAAAAAATTTAATATCTGCTACTGGTTTTGCAAGGGGCCGACACAAACTGACCTTCTTCTAATTGATAAATGTAAAAACCCAAAAATATGTTATAAAATCGAAGCAAATGAAAATTGTACTAAATATGAAGGAATTCATCTTCCATTGGAAGAAATCCGGCATTACGCCAAATTTTTATACAACCCGAGTACGCGAGAATATGCCGTTAAGGGGGATAAAATCTTCTTAAGACGAAAAAAATCTAAACAATCTAAAAAAGATGCTTACAAAAACAACTTGCCTACCAAAAATTTTAAATTCTAAAGTACAAATAATATTTTTTAGATCTGTAACCAGAGGGAACCGAATCAGGTAAAAATTCACTCAACTAATAGCTTATACTAACCGGGGGAAATGTCGTATAATAGAACCTTATACAATACAGGTCCTAATGTTCTAAGACCCCTAGAACCCGTCATAAACCACATACCCTCAAGACAAGACTTTTGGCTTCCAAATAAAACCCAAAGTCTACCAGATCTTTAAAAAATAAACCATGAGACGAACGAAAAAATCTTAGAATCAGCTGTAAAAAATGCAGTAAAAAATTTACGTTACGATTTACTTCGTTCCTTACTGCACGTTCCAATTATTCCTAGTGATAGTTTGATAATTGAAATATTACTAATAAGTACTTTTTCGCCAGAGGTAATGAGAAAAGACTACGGATACAGGCACAGATTCGCCCTGTACAATTTTACAGTACTTCTTTGCTCAATCCCCAAAAAGAAATATCCATTAGTCGCGTCCCTAATATGTGAAAATTTTTGGTTAACACCACTTCAAGAGGAAAATTTCGAGCTGCCTTGGCCTTCAAAGTTCTTAGAAATACTAATGGAGGTAGATTATAGGCTATTTAACAAAGATCTACTCCTTAAAATCTACAAAAATAACAATATAAATTATTACTGGATTAATAACTCGATTCATCACTTATATTTAGGACAGTACGAACTATTAAAACGTTTAATTAGTAAATTTTATACAATAGACGAAAACATTGGGTCAAAACTAGTAAAAGGAAAAGATATTCTACTACTACTACTACTACTACTACTAATAACTCACTGCAGCACCAAGCCGCCTGAGGCCAACACAGCTACGCACGCTCCTCCTCCAACCTAATCTATTTAAAGCCTCCCTCTTTACACCCTCCCAGGAAGTTCCCATTTCCTTTAAATCCTTATTTATGACATCCTCCCAACCCAGACAAGGACGACCTGCTTTCCGTGTAGCCCCAGACGGTTGGCCAAAAAGGACAATCTTCGGTAATCTGTCATCCTTCATCCGTAGAACGTGGCCTAGCCATCTCAACCTTTCTTTCATTATAGCCCCAGAAAGCGGGATTGAACCACACTTTTCGTACAACCTACTGTTTGAAATACGGTCAGTCAGCCGGGTACCCAGAACAATCCGTAGGCAATTTCTCTGGAAAACATCTAGTAAATTTTCATCTGCTTTTCGGAGTGTCCATGCTTCAGAGCCATATTTGACCACTGTCATCACTGTAGCTTCCAATATTCTAATCTTGGTTTGTAGGCTTATCTTTCTATTCTTCCAAACTTTTTTTAACTGTGAAAAAACACCCTGAGCTTTAGCTATTCTACTTTTAACATCTTCACTGCTCCCACCATCTTTACTAATAATACTACCAAGGTAACTGAAGCTCCCAACCTGATCAATCTTTTCGTTACCTAAGGTCACCTGTTCATCTTCACTTATTCCTAACCTTAGTGACTTAGTCTTCTTAACATTAATTTTCAAGCCTATTTTAGCACCCTGAACTCGTAAAACCTCTAAAAATTCATTCATTTTGCTCACACTTTCATCTAATATGCTTAAATCATCAGCATAATCTAAGTCCAGGAGCGTTCTTCCTCCCCATTTGATTCCATGGTCTCCAATTGCCTTTCCTGTGCTCCTTAAGACGAAGTCCATCAAAATGATCCATATAAAGGGGGATAGAACACAACCCTGCTTAACTCCTGATTTAATACAAAACCAGTTGCTAACCTCATTTCCTACCTTAACCGCAGCAGTATTATTCTCGTACATAGCGCAAATCACTTTAATGTATTTTTCTGGTATACCATATAACGATAAGACCTTTGTTAACGCTGTTCTATCAACAGAATCGAAAGCTTGCTCATAATCGATAAAACTAAGGACCAAAGGTGTTTGACAACGAAGGGACTTCTCAATTATTAACCTAAGAGTGAAAACATGGTCGACACATCCTCTACCTTTTCTAAAACCGCATTGTTCTTCCCTTAAAACTTTGTCTACAGCATGTCTCAGTCTAAAAAGTATCATATTACTCAGTAATTTGCTACCTACAGAGACCAGACTAATGCCTCGATAATTCCGACATTCACTCTTGTCACCTTTCTTATACAGTGGTTTAATTAAGGTTTTCCTAAAATCATTGGGTACTTCCCCTTTTTCAAAAATCATGTTCATAATCTTCAGTAGCTTATTCCTAACCTCAGAGCCACCATATTTAAGGAACTCATTAATCATACTATCAGCACCTGGGGCCTTATTATTTTTTAATCCTTCTAGTACTGTCGCTAATTCTTCCTCACTAAACAAATCTTCCTTCACATCCAAGGTATCACAAACTTTTTCATTTTCATCTATATCTTTTCCTGCAACTGTATCTCGGTTTAGCACATTCTCAAAATGTTCCACCCATCTTTCTTTAACTTTTTCCTTATCACTAATTGTGACCCCATTTCTATCTTTAACTGGATATGAAAAAATAATAAATTGCATAAGCCCGCTATGTTTTCATAATCAATCAATCAATCAATTTATTGATACTAAAAGAAAAAACTATTACAAAAGTAAAGTGGTTACTAGGCCCAAGAAGCTTTGCTTGTAATGGACCACAGAGAACAAGAATAAAACACTATTATAAAATATATACAAAAAAAAACAACAAAAAAACACTGGAACAAGACAAGGACATTGAATAGATAGGATATTTAACAGATAGAAGATTTAGAAGGAGATTTAACATATAGCTGAAAATGATTTTAAAAGAAGAGAAGAGACATACAAATTAGGAAAGGATTAATAAAGAGAGAAAAATTATTGAATTGGAAATACCCGACGAAATAATGCCTTTGCAGAAAGAAAAAGAGGGACATCCGAAGGGATGGAGTTCCATAATAGAATTGATTGATATACTGGAGACCTCTGGCCTGCTGTAGAAGATCGTTTTGGTAAAATAAATCGTCGAGAAGAATTACGTAAAGAAGAAAAGTACCTACCTGAGCCTGTCCGTGAGAAAAACTGCTGTAGGGGCGGTGGGAGAGTACCTAGAAAAGCAGAATGCGCAAAATAAAGGGTACTTTTACCTATAATATGATCCAGCGGAGCTATTCCAGTATCATTATAAAGATCAGAGGAAGGGTAAAGCCGAGGGAGAAGAAAAGTAGCCTTCACTGCCCTATTTTGGGCTCTTTGAAGTGAGCAGAGAAGAGATTTATTAGTATTACCCCAGACAGAGCAGCAATAAGAAAGGTAAGGATAAATAAAAGCATAATAAAGAGAAACCATAATATCATCCGGTGCAACATTGAAGACTGGCAGAGGATTAAGGAACGGGTGTGAGTTATATGCGGTTTGAAAGAAAGAAAACAGTCAAGATACACACCAAGAAATTTCACCACAGTAGCTTGTGGTATAATATCATTCCCAAAAGTCAGGGTGATTGGCTCCTGTACGTCTCGCATACGGTAAGGGGTCCTGAAGTTGACAATGGCACTCTTTCGGCTGTTAAGAGCCATACCATTTGACCAGCACCAATCCTTTACTTTATCAAGAAGACCTTGAGCCATAGAAGTGGCAGATGGCAGGTCCACCGCAGCAATGGAAAAGTTACTGTCATCAGCAAAAAGAACAGGGTGAACATGGGGATGAAGACCATCAACAAGATCATTGATGTAAATTAGAAATAAAAGTGGACCAAGCACAGAGCCTTGTGGGACACCTTTCAATACAGGCAAAGTAGAGGAAGAAGTACAGTTAACCAAAACATACTATATTTACCGTATTTGCTCTGAGACAGATTCTGATCCAGAGAATTGGAGTGAGCTGTCTGACCTAAGTTCACGGGGTGGCTTGATTTGACCTTTCATTACTTACTTAATGTGAACAACAAGACAGGTACAGAGTAAGCAGTAGTATATGGCAGGCTGGGTATAAGGCAGGATATGGTTCACAATCTAGCAGCAAATTTCAAATAACAAAGCAGGAGCAAATTAAAATTAGCATAGGTCTCACCTGATGAGTCCCCTCTTACACCCCAGGGGTAGGGGCTGCTAAGTATGCCTGCCTTTACCCACTGGTAGGCAGGCAGAACCAGTACTTCGGGCTGCTTAAAGCGTTGTTGGTAATGCCACAAGACTTGACAACTGATAAACAACTGATTTTCAAAAGAGTTTGTATTACTCCAAATAACCCCAGTTTAAAGGAGTTGTGCAGAAAAAACATACGCTTAATGATGAAAAAAACCGACATTCACTACACTTTGGCTAACCGAACACTCCCCGAAACCCTAAAACGGTATTTACTACACATAGAAGATATTCATGGAAATAACAGCCAAGAATATCGATGGACTTTTATGACTCCACACCTATTAAAATCTGAAATAAATCAGATTTCGAACCAAGGGCCAATAATAAGTATTTCAAATGACCATGAATTAGATTGTTCAAATTTTATCTAACTAATATCACTTTTAAACAGTAAATTAACGATAAATTAGTTTCTTTTACTCGTTTCTTTCTTTCTAATGTGCAGAGATCTAAGAAATCGTCTCCTATGATTTTACTACTCTATTTCCGAGTGGAAAATATTCCAAGGCATAATGATAGAAAGGCTATGATACAAAATGTATTACTTTTCGACAAATTGTGCGTTGGAAGTTCGAAAAAATTGGATTAGAGTACCAGCTTAAAAAACCATTAAGTTAATGTAACTTATTTTTTTTAGAAACCGGGTGATATCTGCCAAGAAAGTCAAGTAAAATGAGTAACCACCCACCAAATTATTTTTTCGCAATTCAAGTCAAAAGCGCGCAAATAAAGAGAAAGGCCTCGGAGATACAAAACTACATGATTAATATAGACCCTAGTATATCACAGGCCCTTATTCAACACAGCACTTTTCACGTTACACTAATGGTTATCCACCTAAAAAATAATAGTGAAGTCGAATTAACAAAAAATGCTTTCGCGAAGGCAATATCTGCCTTTCAACAAGAACTGAGTGAGAATCAAATAACACTCGACTTCCAAGGCGTCGGAGAATTTTCAGAACAAATTTTGTATGCCCAGTTAAATAATGAGACAGAATTTAAAGCTCGCTTAAGTCCTCTTTTAGAAAGAATTACTAAAGAAATCAGTAAAACAGGAATACAATTTGCAGACCAGGAATGTTGGAAGCCTCATTTGACTTTAGTAAATCTCAGAAAAGTCGCTAGGCTAAGAAGGATGGCAAAAAAACTACCACCATCAATAACATCTATTTTTAAAAATATGAAATTTGGAATCGAAACCGCAGAAAGCGTTCAATTCTGTTCAATGAGAAGTCCAAAAAACGAAGAAAATTATTATCAAATATTATCAGAAATTAAATTCGACAAAAAAACTAACTAAAGAAATCTGGAAGAATTTAGAACGAGAAAATATAATATATAATATTAACAGGTAATATATCATTGCTATAAGCTTAATAACCCTTGACGCCACTAATGGCATAGCAACTAACCTATGTATGTCTTTTATTACAATTAAACTTTCTTTTACAAGTATAAAAATAAGTATCTCGAGATGTCTGTAACCAATAAGTAACCAAATACGTCTGTGAATAAGACTAACCAACCTAATAATTATAAAAGCCAGCCTTAAAAAACCCTAGAGTATCTTTTAAATTAAAATCCTTTTTGTGTGTATGCATAAAAATTCTTATCTTTTTAAAATAATATATATATTTACGAAATCAATTTGAAGCTCAATCTAATTTTTATCACCAAAACAGACGTAAATAAAAAAAAATAAATAAATAAAGGACAGTAACACGGAAAAAATAAAAGCACAAAAATTTAAATCTTACCAAATTTTAGCTTCGTCTTGCAAAAAAAAATTCCAATTCTGTTATAATATAACTGCCCTATGGTCAATGTGATTATCGTACATACCTTGTAAAGCCTTCTGTAAAATCTATGTTTTTAACACCGGTAACAGAGAAAGAGCTTGCCAATATTGGTAAGCTTTTGAAAAATGGGAATTCCCCGGGGATTGATGAATCGTCTACGAACATTGTGAAAGTTGTTTTACCGAGTATTAATAAAGTAATGTGTCATTTGATAAATCTGTCATTTAGATCAGGAACTTTTCCGGATTCATTGAAGAAAGCAAAGGTGATACCACTGTATAAAAGCTCTGACCGGAGCGATTGCACGAATTACAGACCGATATCTATTCTTCCAGGCTTTTCTAAATTAATGGAGCGATGTTTTTATAATCGAGTGTATAATTTCCTTACTTCGAATGATTATTTTTCAAAAAATCAGTATGGGTTTAGAAAGGGACATAGTACGCAGGACGCTATCCTGACAATGGTCCAATTTATTCACGAATGTCTTGATAAAAAAATGATTCCGGCAAGTATTTTTTTGGATCTTGAGAAGGCATTTGACACGATTTGTCACGAAATATTGTTGTTTAAATTAAACCATGGCGGGATACGAGGACCAGCGCACGATTTTATCGCATCTTACCTAACAGGTCGATCCCAAGTAACAACTATCAATAAAACAGCTTCGGATCCATGCTTATTGCCCAATATTGGTGTTCCTCAGGGTTCAATTCTGGGACCACTGCTCTTCCTAATATACATAAATGACCTTCCATCAGCAACAGAAACCAACACCCTGAATGTCCTTTTCGCCGATGATACTGGATCAACACTTGCAGGGAAGTCGGAAGATGATGTCAAAGAGAAGCTGCAAATCGTGTTTTCCCAGCTGATTGTATGGCTAAAAGCTAATCTTTTGTCATTGAATGCCGCCAAAACGAAATTCATCATTTATAGTAGACTTGGACACAAAGCAAAAGGAATTTCAACTATAATTGATCAGGCTACAGATATTCGAATTCAAAGGGTAACTTCACTCCGGTATCTTGGTATAACTATTGATGAAAATCTATCTTATAAAGAACATTGTAATAGATCACGCGTTAAAATCTCCCAAGGAGTTGGTGTAATGAGGAGGCTTCAGCATTTTTTCCCCTATGAAGTTCTACGACTCATTTATTTTGCCTTGGTGCATTCCCATCTTACGTATTGTCCCCTAATTTATTTAGCAACTTTCAAATATCATATAAAACCGATACACTCTTCAAAACCGGGCTCTTCGAATTTTGCAAAGATATTTACCGTCACCTTCTTCCTATCCAAATAAATCTAAAACTGAAACTATATATTTATTAACTAATATTTTGCCTGTTTCAGAATTATTCACTCTTCATTCTTTTTTATTTAAGGTAAAATATAACCGCTCAGAACTGCCTCCGTACTTTCGTACGAGAAATTTTTTCCCTGAGCAACCTGACCATGTTTACGAAACCCGTAATAAATGGAGAATGCAGCACCTGAAATTAACCACTGAGAGATCACGGTTCTCGCCATATTTTTCGATCATGGGTTCATGGCATTTTTATCTACCATATATTGACTGCAGTAAATCTCTCCCACATATTAAACAGCAACTTCATTCTATCCTTATAAATAAATTCAAGAATGAGTAATAAAAAAAAATCTTAAAGTGAATAGTTGTTTGTTTGATATTGATAAGGTGGGCTCATTTTATTTTTTTTTTATTATTATTTTTTTTTTCAAATAAGTTACCAGTCATCGATCACCCTCGCTTGCACACTGTTTTGTTTTGTTTTTCGGATTGATATTTGCCAAGTGTCAGTTGTTTTGTGAGTGGGTTCCCGTCTAGTGGTGAGTCGTGGATTTATTTATGTTTATTTTATGCATTTGTTTTTGTTTCTTTTTTAAATAGGTGTGCTATATTGTTATACCGGGTCTTTGTCAATCGACCTTGTGTCTCTGGCTTGACCCTTTTTTTATATATATTGTGTGTGTTGTACAGAAGTTTAAATAAAATCTTGAATCTTGAATCTTAAAGTATGAACAACTCAATCCGCGCGTACTAACATTGAAAAAAAAAAAAAAACAAACATATTTTTGTAACCTGGCAAAATTACAGATCTCTGAAGGGCAAAATTGCTAGTGACGTGCGAAAGTGAAATTCACAAATAGACATTTTATCTGATAGACTCGTAACACATAAAACATACAATGTATGCATTGCATAATAAATAACCCTTAAGGTACGTCTGCTAATGGAAGAATGATTTTTACAACCAAGAAATGAACTTCAATTATAACACCCTACAAACGCTTTTCGCATAACAAAAGTGTAAAAAATAATTACGCTTTAAAGACCTGTAGCAGTTTTAAAAGAATTTTAAATTATAGCTAAAAGATCGCCTAGCGGATTTCAAAGTCAAGAAAAGTTACCACCCATCTTTTGAATTAACCAATTACAATGAAGGTTCCCCGGAGGCATTTAAAGAAATAACCAATCACAGCGATACATCTCAGTGGTAGGTTTAAAATTTATCTGAAACCAAATTATTTTGTCAAATAATTTCGTTTATATTCAAGAAAAAATTAAAAAGTGCAATCACTTTATATTCATTAAATAGAAACTATTAGGTTTACCTAATAACCTAGTTAACAATTAAAATATTAACTAGTTCAAGACGTCGTTATATATTTAATAAATTTGTCCATAGAATGGTTACGACGCGCTGAGTAAAAAAAAAAAAATAAAAAATAATTTTCTTGCATATAGAAATAAAATACCTTAAGTCCTTCTGACATAAATAAATTAACACCATGATATTTCCAGATCATCAACTGAATACCAAGCCAAACAGGTAACCTTAAACTTATATACTGCTTAATAGTAATACCAATTAACACCAAGTAATTACTAAGAACATAACAAAAAAAAAAAAAAAAAACAAATCGGTACTGATAGTTCAAAGTTCAAAAAATGGAAGGATTGTAAGAAAATGAATCTAACGGAAATCAGAAAGTGGGAAACTCCAAGAAATTGTCAAAGGCCAAAAGAAAACCAAAAAACTCAATCTTTAAATTTTACAATTATGTCATATAATGTACTAGCTCAAGGGTATATCGAAACAATGCCGTATTTGTACTATAAATGTAACGAAGAAAATTTAAAATGGCAAAACAGGAAAGAAAGACTTTTTAACCAATTCAAAATGTCAAACGCAGATATTGTATGCTTACAGGAAGTGGAGGTTGACTATTATTATAAAACCTACTTATCGTATTTTCAATCTCAGGGGTATGACGGAGTGTTTAAACAAAAAACCCAAGGAAAGATTGATGGGTGTGCCACCTTTTTAAAAAAATGTAAATTTAGCCTAAAAGAAGATCATTCCTTAGAAATGCTAAAGAATGGAATAGATCTACTTAATCGAGATAACATTGCACTTATTTCTATTCTCACCCCATTTAAGAACCCGGATAAACAGATATGCATTGTAAACACGCATTTGTTATACAACCGTAAAAGAGAAGATGTGCGTTTAGCCCAACTCCAAGTACTTCTTGCAGAAATTAACCGCGTTGCTTGCAAAAATACTAACTACTTTCCAGTTATCCTTTGTGGTGATTTGAATTTAACCCCTTCAAGCAAATTATACTCTTTTTTAAGCCAAGGAAGGCTTAAGTATGAACACCTAGATATAAAAAAACTAACTGACTGTGATTCACAAAAAATTGGGAAAACCTTCCTCCCAAAGGAGCTATATATTTCTGATTCTTGTCAATACTTACAAGAACTAAAACAGAATAACTGCATTGAAGAAGAAATTTTTTCATCCGGTACATTAACGCATAAATTTGCCTTTAAAAGTGTTTATAATTCAGATAAATTTCCAAAAGTTCGTTTGAATTCAATTTGTCACAACTTAGTTGACTATATTCTCTACAGTAATATTGACGAAAAATTGAACAAACATGAAAAACAAGAATTAATACTAATAGAAAGGCTTCGTCTCCCAACATACAAGGACTGCTTAAAAATAGGACCATTACCTAATAGTCAAAATGGATCAGACCATTATTACCTTGAAGCAAGATTTCGTTGGAATTGTGAATAAAAATAATAATATACTTTGTTAAATACTTTTTAGTAAAAGACCCTATAGAAATAAATTAATTTAAATTCTAATTTAATATAATACTATTTCTAGATAAGCCACAACTTAATCCCACAATAACAGGTAAATGTAAATTATATCCTGCTTAAATTAATAAAACTAACAAAATGCCTATAAGAAGAACAAGGAGTAACCCTAATCTCGAAAAAAATAAAACACAATATAACCTCCTAGACCTTATAAAACCTGGTTCTTACGAAGACTATTATAGTGTACCTGATTTATACAGGTTTAACTATGAATTAAACGAAGGAATTTGGAACAGCTTAATTATTAATGCAGTGAGAAATCTAAATTATAAATTTTTAAGAACACCAATCATATTTAAAAGCTATTTAATTAGGGATGTAATGAATGTAATATTAAATTGTCAATTTTCAGAAGAAGTAGTTAGGGAGGGTTATGAGTATATAAGAAAATTTTCATCAATAACATTTAAAACAATACTTGATAAAATCACCAATAAGAATTACCCCCTAATAGGAGAACTAATTATCGAACATCTAGATATTTTTTGTGATGTAAATGACTTCACAATTATCTGGCCTTTACATCTCATATTAGTATTAGTAGAAAAAGACTGAAGATTATCTATTAAATCAAACTTAACTCTCTCAATTTACAACAAATACGTCGATAATAATTTAGACAATGAAATCTTAGAAGGATGTCCCTTTTTACATAGAGAAGATTACGATGCACTAAAGAAACTAACGGTACATTTGTACAAAAGTAAACAATACTTATGGTCAAAAATCTTTCCAGGAACAGACATCATCGTATCTGAAACTATAGTGGAATGTGTCAATCCTTCTTTTGGTTATAATTTATTAAAATATAAAATAAATTGCAATACAACTAATCAAACAAGTTTAAAAGGACTATTTAGAAACAAAATACTGACAATTATGCAAAAATTTAACATTAACCATACATTAGAAAGTTTTAAAATACCAAAATGTCTTATAGATTATCTTATGTATATTAATATAAAAAACAGCGACCATATACTAGAAATAAATTTTAGAACTTTAAAGAAATTGAAGAGAACTTTAAAGAATTTAAAGAAATTGACGAAAAAGGACCTATGTTTAATATAAATAATAAAAAATCTGTAAAAAAAATAACTTAAACTTTAATTTAAAGAGAGAAGAGTAACATAATTCCTTGGAGAAGAGAAAATTAGTTTACTTTATACGGTTTGTGTTAATGATATTAACACCTAATATGGGTGGAAGTGGTAAAGGAAAAAAAAATATTAAGGTAATATAGCTCCAACAAAGTTTACCCCCCAAAAGTTTACCGAACAAAGATTACCATTGGAAGTGGTAATTTTTTTTTTTTAATTTAAAAAAAAAAAAATCTTATTTATGCTAATCACTGAAATAACTCTTCTAGAAATAATGAAGTTGATAACAATATTGATGACCCTGTACGTCCATTCCAACACACAAGATATCATAAAACATGGAGTGATTTTCAAGCATGAAAACTCACTTCTGACCAGTAACAACGCGTGGAAAATATTTATGAAACTAGACCCCAAACCATTCGAAACTTTATTTCAACAAGTAATACGGCTAGAGAAAAATACCTATGAATTAAAAGAATCAATCTTTCAATTTCTAAAATCGGACAAGGGACTGCAAGCAAGCAAAAGCAACCATAAAGAAAAGAAAGATATACCTTCCCTTACCTATCCATCTCCTACCTATCCCAAAATCAAAATAAAGAAAATAGTTGATGATTTTGACGCAAAAATGGCCGAAATTGATAAAGCTATAGGTCTCGGAAAAGCTAGTGAAAACCAAAACTTAGACAACGATAAAGAGACCCAAAACATAATCAAACCAAATATGACACAACTTAGACAAGGAAAATTTTACGATGGACAATATGCATTATTAAACGAATTGCCCACAGTATGTAGTTTCTTCAAAGAACTATGGAATGGACCAAAACGAGCTATCAAGGCTGAGAAAAAACCCGTACAAGGAGAAATAAATTTTTCTGAAATAAAGCCAACAGAAGTTGAAAAGAAAGATATAACAAATATTTCCCCAAACACACAACAAACCGCTGTAATTGAAACCCAAACAACAAACAATGTATCTGACCTTGTAACACGAACAAATAAAATACCAGAGATAATAAGGGGTATAGAAAATATTGAAGTAGGATCAAATTCCACTAATGGTACCAGCAAACCGAAATACAAGTTTAAATGTCAATATTTCTGTGGAATAATAAACGTTCAACAGAAGCTACCAAAATAAACACGACCTCCCATATTCCACGTCTTACTTCTAATACCGAAGAAAATTTAAACGAAATAATGAAGACTTCTAAAAGCACTTCAAGGAAATATGAAACGACGACCTTCTGGAAATACAATACTCAGAACGAGGAAACCACAGCAGAAACTGAGTTTACTCCAACAACGGTCGAAACGGAACTTACCCCAATGATAGAAATGGAAGAAACATTCCCCACATCAAACCCCCCGATTACTGACCCACAACCAATAGAATTAGACACTTCAATATCAGAAATTACTACAGAAATTGTCCCTAGTGTACTAGTACCAAGTAGAAATGATAAAATTTTAATAACAGTAAGGCAACCATATCGATCAACTAGTTTAATTTGGACGTCAAGGAAAAGAGGCAGAATACAAGTTAGATGGCAAATCCCTTTCGTTGACACCGATTATAGCAGAACAGAATGCATGGAAGGGGACAAAAAATGTCAAAACCACTGGAGAGAATGTTGGACTATAGATGGTAAAAAAACTTGCGCACGACTAGCCATGGCTGACGAACCAGCGAAGACTGAATTAGAACCCCTCCCGGAATTAACCATGGAAAATGCTCATAAAATATCAACCCATCAGGCCTTCCTCATATTATATAGACAAAGGTTGGAAGCGTTACTTGAACTATTCAATACAGAAATACAAAAACTTAAACAAAGCACAACACGTATATTTGAAGTATTTTTCCGTAGGAGTAAATATAAAAGATCAACAAGTTTAATCCCAATAGTAGGGGAGCTTGCATCTCGATTATTCGGTTTGTCAACCGAGGAAGATTTAAATATATTGAGAGATAATGTTAAAAGGCTCAACACAGCCATGAATACAACACTCCATGTACAAAAAATACAAGGAAGTATAGCCAACTATCAAAAAGACAAAATTGAGGCCATTTCCAAAAAAATCTCAAGAACGGTCAACACAATGAATTATTTAAAAAATGAAGTAGACAGAGTAATCTCCGATTCCAGCCTAACAATGGTATCACTCGACATTGTCATTATGTCTTTGTTGAACTTAGCTACTGATGTCAGTAAATTTGAATTCGCGTTATTTGAATTAACAGGAGGAGCCCTTTCTTACGACTTAGTAGATCCCTCTGACCTTAAGAACATCCCAAGTGAAATAAAAACTCACTTAACATTTGGTCTCCACTTACCAGTAGAACCAGAAGTAGCTAACTTGTTTTTATATTATACCAAACTAAAGGTGCATATCACCGAAATTAATGAACAACTGTTTGCTGTCGTAACAATCCCACTAATTAATCAACAGTCCATATTTGATCTATACAAAATATCTACTTTTCCAATTAATATTAAAGAGACCAATTCCTTCATGAGCATTACGCCTGAAGCAGAATATATGCTAATTGATCAAGACAGAAGGAAATATGCACTAGCCAATTCACAGGATTTAAAAGAATGCGTCTCTTTTAAAAATTTAGTCTGCCAACTAACGCTACCTATATATAATGTAAAAATCGGATCTTGCATATTAGATCTCTTCCTAAAGGAATCGCAACAACAAGATATTCCCAACTCATGTGACGCTTTAGTAGGAAGCACAAAAAGAGAAATCTTCATTAATTTACGAGATGACTTATGGCTTTTTACAGTACCTAGAAAGACAGTAGGAACTCTATCATGCTATAACAATACAGAAAAGATTGACCCCAGTTATCGAACCGAAATACTATTACAGGACGTTGGAACAATAACAATAAAACAAGGTTGCCGACTCGTGACAAAAGAAACAACTGTACAAACACCTTTGATCACAACTAGCAGAGCCCAAAAATAATAAATTTCCAAGGAATAAATTTGTCTTATACGATACCAAACATGAACAACGAAGAATCAAAAATGTCAATATGGCCCAAGATAGAGAAAATTAAGGGTACTATGCAGTTAGCAAAAATAAAAGAGGCATTAGACCTACAAATACCGTTGTTCACGACCGAAGACCAAAGATTAAAGTACGTGGAAAGTTAATATGGATTATTCTCACCAAATTCCTGGTACAATATAATAATCACCATATTTTTGGTATTTCTTATATCTCTAACAATAAGAGCGCTACTCACAGTAAATTATGGAAAGCTCTTGAGACGAAAAACGATAAAAAAAGACGCAATTGATGCTCAAGAAATGCATCAATAAAACCCTACAGCTCCTGATGATATTTAAGCCATTATAAAGGGAGGATATAACAGTATAGGAAAATTGAGGTTGTTTTCCCATATATTCATATATCAAGTCCCTACTTTAATAAATATTGTTGGTGTATTACAGCTAAAAGGCTAAGATACAATTTAATTGTATTTCTTTTTGGCGGAATTACATCAAAAATATAAATATTTGGCAGAAAATTTTTATGTAAAATCTAGACCTCTGACAAGTTTAATCACTTGTCCCTTTTTAATATAAACAAGAGAATGGAGGTTGTCTCTTGTAATTTTCGATATTGTGTTCCTAAACTAGATATTCCTAACACATGGCAATAGAAAGGCTATGACGCTATAAAAAGACGTTACTTTTCTACAAAGTCTTGCGTTGGGAGTATAAAGAATTAGAAATATACAAAAAAAAACCTCCAAATTAATCATGTGCTTAATCAACGCCTTTAAACAGTGTTACTTTATATAATCATATGCTTATCATATACTCAATCATTCTTAAAACAAGTGCAATTAAATGTCACAATAATTAATGTTAATTACAACCATCGCTTTTATAATTATATACTATTGTTACTATTCCATTTAATAACCATATGATTCTGCCTGGAAATTTTTTTATTACAGAACTTGGCATACTCTTGACATTGGCCAACGATACGTCATGGTCAAAAACTGGAAAACACCTATCATGATTCGTCAACCGCCGAAGAATGCCCGAAAACACCTGATTCAACCAGAAGGCTATCACCCACATGACACCTCAAATAGCGCCATCTACCATACTACAATCATTTTCACCTTTCTGACTGAACACCGTAGGCTAGAGAAGACGTAACCTCCAGCCAGCAAGTACAACCACAACATACCCACGAAGGCATCATAGATGGTAACCTAATTCAACATGGAGACCCGATATCAGCAACATCAGACCCAGATGAAGATTTAGAACAGAACATTCTAATTCCTATTCTTATAAACTTTGGAATCAACCACAAAGTAAGGTTTTAAATACTACCTCAGTCAAATAAATTAAAGACAATAAGAATAACGCTTAAAATGCAGAAGGGAGCGGGAAAGGAACGGAAGAACCGTAGTACTGGGTGTACTTTTGTACTTAAACTCCTGGGGACAGGTGTTCCAAGTCCTGCACTTCCCATTTTATAAAAGCGTGATAACAAGACAGACTTTACGATTGCTAAATTTTCAAGAAACAAAAAACTTAAGGGTGATAAATTAAAGAATGACATTATATTAGTTCAATCAGTAAATAGGGCAAGGACACGAGAATTGTGATCGGTGTGTAATATTCCAAAAATACTAAGTGATGAACAATTAAAAAGTGCCAAATAGTGAATAGTTTAAATTTAATAAAAGTACAAGTGGTAATTCTTTTTATATAATGTTGTATATTTTACACTTTATTGTAAGAATACCTGGAATCAATTGAAAACTAAATAAATACAAAAAAATTTTTTTTTGAAACCAGGTATTCACGTATAAACCTTATTCATGTCAAGTGATGTATTAATGTAATTCAAGTGTAAGGTGTAGGTTGATTACAAGGTGTAGGAATATATACGTTTTCTTTAAATAATCATTTTTGTGGTGAAAGAATTAAAATAAAAATATTTTGACAATAAGAAACTGTAAGAAAGATAAAACTTAAGGACAGGGAACGTTCTGATTGACGAGGGCGTCAATCTACAGCGGGATAGGGGATATGTAACATATGGACCAGCAAACCCCCTCCCCCTTTCAGAACTCAAAACCAAATCTCTCATTCATTTACTTTAGAAAGTTTTAAAATAAGAATCTCTTATACATATAAAGATTTTAAAGTGTAAATTCATTATCTCATAGGATTTGTGCTTTTTGGCACAAGTTTTACAGCAAGCAAAAAATGATACTTTTTACCTTTGGTACAAATCTTACTGCAAGCAAAAAATGATACTTTTTTGACTACCAAAATTAGATTCAAACTTTCGAACAAGCCAATTAGAAACCAGATTTATATTTTCTGGTCTGGTCAACAAACTGAAGGTGGAAACCCTCGTTATAATAAATTTTTGCAAAGAGGTTAGACCATATGTTGTATAATCAAAATAAGAGTTGTGTTGCAACATTTCTGAGGTCAGTCTACCCAGTGCTTAATTTAGAAATCCGGGTTGATTCGGGATATATAAGGTGAACTAAAAGTTGGGAGTGTAATTCAGTTCTTTGGTAGTCACTCTTTGATGCACTTTATACTACTATCTTTCATTGGAGTCATTTTACCTGAAGTTGTATATGAAGTAAGAAAATAAAATTATTGTCAATAATTGTGTTTGTCTTTGAGTCAAGGTACAGTTCCTATTGTCTACTGGTTCGTTCCCAAGGGAATCTGCCCATCTCGGCAGACCTAAACGTCATGATAATGATTTCGTCTCCAAGGTTATAGAGACTGGTCAATAGAACCCTCCCAATCTACATCCCTTAACTATAAGGCTCCCATACCACAAACAAAATAAACTTTATAAGCAATCAACAAACTTTATAAGAACCCCCCCGTAACACTTACTTCCTACATATTACT
This sequence comes from Artemia franciscana, assembly GCF_032884065.1. Classification (NCBI taxonomy): domain Eukaryota; kingdom Metazoa; phylum Arthropoda; class Branchiopoda; order Anostraca; family Artemiidae; genus Artemia; species Artemia franciscana. Next base: position 34,218,428 of record NC_088880.1, on the reverse strand, counting down.
TACTTACTCCATATCCTACAGGCCGCGCCAGATGTTAACCATCTATGGAAAACAGGTCTCAATCACCCAGTTAAGAAACTGATAATTAAACCTGGACTGACCCACACTAGAAATCACCTTAGGAAAAGGAAGTGTCTGAATCCTTTTGAAAAATTTGAAGAACTACTTACTCAGGAAGGTATAGAAGTACCTATTACCCAAATGCTACGTTATGAAAAACCACCAAAAATTCCCCCTTGGGATTGGGTTGAGATTGAGTGTGAGATTGATTACATGGAAAAAACAGGAAACAACCCCCTATTAATGAAACAAAAATTCCTCTCAGTATTGATAAGCAAGTATGAAGAATATGTGAAAATATATACAGATGGTTCAAAAACAAATGGCTTAGGAGTGGGCTGCTCAATAGTGGTTCCCGAATTCAATACAGAGATAGCAAAGCCACTTAGCAAAGAATCAACTGTTTTTGAGGCAGAATAAAAGCAATTGAAAGTGCACTAGAATGGGTAATTGAAAAAATTAGTGAAAGTGATCAAAACCAAAATAAATTCCTCATATGCAGCAACTCAAAATCAGCCCTCCAATCCCTTAAGAATTTTCCAAATAAACCAAAGGATGAGGTCCATAAGTGTGGCAACAATAATAAGAAAGGAGCAACAATACAATTTTTGTGGTGTCCAGCCCATGTGGGGGTGGTGGGTAATGAAAGAGCAGATAAATACGCCAAAAAGGCAGCACAAAAGTTGCTTCATACACCTCCTACAGAACCATATAAACAGGTTAGAGAGATGGTTAAAAGTATTTACCAAAAACATTTTGAGGAAATGAGGGATGATAGTAGGAATATAGCTCTTACCCAGAAAAAGAAACCTGGTTTTGATATGAAAAATTATAGTAGATTGAAAAGAAAATATGGTTGCTTAATGTTCCGTTTTCAGTCAACCCATGTAGGCATTAAGCATAGGCTGTTTATCATAGGCAAAGCTGATAGTCCTCAGTGTGATAATTGTAGTGAGATAGAGAGTATTTTCCATTATGTTGTTGATTGTAAAGAATAAGAAAATTTAAGAAAAGAAATGAGAATGTTGTGTAAAGAGGAAAATCTAGGAGAGCTTTCAGTGGGGCTTGCATTAGGAATTTTGATTGATGATGAATCTTTGAAGTATAGGATGATAGACTTGTTTATTAAGTTTATTTGTGAAAGTGGTAGAGAAAAAGATTTTATCTGATTTTGATAATATTGTAAATGCTATATTGACAGTGATGTAATAGGGATTGATTTGTATGTGGACTCTATTTGACTGAGTGTTTTAATATTGATCTATGCACTTGATGAGTGATTAAAAAAAAAACTGCTATAAGGGAAGATTATTTGTTCTTTTTTAGTTCGAAGCTGAGATGAAATAATAATTACTGCATTGAAAGAAGCTGTAGCTAATGGTGAAGTGCCAAAAAGAAGGAAATTAGTCATATTGAAAGAAGTCTCAACTGGCATTGCTGTCAAGAGGAGACTCAAATCTCTCAGATCAGATCAGGATGTTGGTTAAGACTTTGGAATCTTATCCATTCATCATTAAAGATTATCTTCGTTTTATGGGAAACTAATCCAAGGTTTCTTAAAATATTAAAAAAGGGTTTCAGGCATTATATTTTAAAATTAGACATACATTTAGGCTAAGGCCTTTTTTTGCGTCAACCAAAGAGACTGTTTGAACTCAACCACTCGGTGTGGTTGAGCTCAACCGCTGTTTTGCGTGAAACAGTGACAAACAGGGTTGTCATGAAAAGTGTTTTTGTGTGAAAAAATTGACTGGTTGAACTCTGATTTAACCAGAACTGTCATTGTTTTTAACTGTAGACTTATACCATTTATAATTATTGGTTTTCAACATTCAGGAAGTGTATTTACATATCTTTAAAACCTTATAAAGTGGGATTGAGGAAAGTTGTGAAACTGAAACCAGTTTCTTTGTATTTTATATATAAGCAGACCTTCCCAGGACACACTTTAGCCTTTAGACCCATCCCTGAAAGTTTTTTACACATTGTATAAATTGTGAAGAAATGCCTGGCCTTTTATTTAACAGAATTGGCTAAAAGTCTTAGAAGTATCTTAAATTAATATACATCTGATACAGTTTAATTATTTTTGTAGATGACAAAGAACAGCATTAAAGCTACATATTTGCTATAGAAGACATGTGTCCCTTCTGTTGTAAAACATTTTAGATAGATCCTAATCATGGGTGTATTGCTTTTGCAAATGGTTTTGCTTAAATGAGTGTTTAGAAAACAAGTAGCAAATGTAAATTTGCTGTTTCTATTATTTTAAGACAAGAATATCACAAAGCTAAGCATTCACCATGCTAGTTTGCATCTTGAGTAAATACAATCCCTGCTGGAGCTTTGTTGACACCTGCCTTAAAATAACTTGTCTAAGTAAAATATAATGTGTATAGAAGATTTGTGAAAATGGCTGTAAATCCATCTTGGTTTTCTTTTTCAATATTTTTTTTAAATAGTTGTTTTACTCTGGTCATAATGGTGTTCCTGGCTAAGTGGAAAGCACTCTTAGATACCTTTGTCCATGGGATACAGGTTTGATTCCTGGTATTGCCAGTTTATTTGTTTTGAATGGGGGTCAGTGATGTTAGACTGATTTAAACCAGCTGTAAATGTGCAAAAAGAGCAATATGGGAAAGGTAAGCAGGGAGGGTGTACAAAAGCACAAGATTTCTGTCCCCCAGCCCTTCATTGCAATTCTTGGCCATAGGGTCACAAAGTGGAAATTAGCACTGCCAGTTTAGATCTTGATGTGTCAGTGCTGCCATACTTACTTACTTGCATATTGGTGTTGAGTTTGCCCACATTTTATCTTCATTGATTTCCAAAATCATTTAGACAATCACCTAACAGTCTCAAAGCACAATTAGTATTGAATAGTTCTTAGGGCCTTTCTGACTTTCCCTTTATAGCAAAGGTTTATTGTTGGTATAATGTAGATATTTTAAAGTAATCAATCATTAAGAAGTCCCTTTAAGTTTTATCAAGTTTTTGGGTAATAAACCTTTTTAAATACCTTAAAATATTTATTCAGGTCCTTTACCATTGGCTGCCCTTTATATTACACTTGGTAATGATTGAAATATATTGTGGTCACTAAAAATTTTGATAATCCAACCTATTTCACCATCTTAAGGTTGTTTACAAAGGTGTAAGGAAATATTTAAGTACTGACTTAGCTACAGGAAACTTCTGGATATTATAAAATGTAAGCAAGATGGTCCTTACTTTGGCCATATCTGTGGGAGTAATAATGAGAGTGTGGGTCATTTGAAGTATGTGTAGAATTGAGTGGAATGAGAAATGAAGTGTAGGTTTGATGAGAGATCGCTTGCAAATGTGATGAGGGATGAATGTTTTGCAAGATTTTAAAATTTTGGACAACTTTTCACATTGACAATAGAGCACAGAAGTAATTTTTTTTCTTTGTTTCTGTTTTGTTAGACAATGTTGAATATTCTAAAGTGAATTTTCTTTTTTGTTTTTGAATTGTCATGGCCCTAGGGCTTTAGTGCAATACAACTTACTAATGTTTATTCACTTTCTTTAAACAAACACAAGGTCTATGTCCCCTAGCTTTAACAAAGTCAAATGTAATTTTGAGACCAGGGATTTCAAAGTAGGTCAAAGGAACCTCTGGTAAAAATGAGCAATTAGTGATACATCTAGATTCAAATAAAGTCTTTTAGAAAACAAAGAAGACAAATGAATAAAAAAAAGTACCTTTTATCATAATTATTGGGCACCCTTATGAGAGAAATGAACATTAAGAATCTAAGAATCTAATTAAGAATCTAAGCTTCAATTAAGAATCTGTTTTGTTTAAACAGACAGAAGGGACAAACCTCCAAGCTTTGACAAATATAATCTCACTTTGGGACTCCTATCTTTTCAAAGGGGACTTTCTTTGGATTTTTTTCTATCCAACTAAAACCAAAAGGGACAGCATCATATACAAGTGACCTTCCAATTACCCTACATAGTAAGAGAAAATCATTCAGCTAGGCTATGCTTTATCTCAATCCCCCTCCTAATGCGCAGAAATATGGCCCAAATTTCATATTTTCAATGCATTTAACCTTCTGTCACCTGTTTTTCTAGTTATTGTTTGTCACATTTGGTTTAATTTACAGCTACATGGGATGAAGTTAGAGAGACATATTGACAAAAAAAATGGGAAATTGGAAATTTCAGCAATAGATATTTATGCTTGGAGGATTGAGGGGTAGAGTAGAGCAGAGTTGTACATAAAATGTGTTACTAGCTATTATTCTAAAAATTATGAAGCATGAATTATTTTTTTTTATTATGTTTTTTTCTTTTCAGGTCCTTCTCTAGGGCTTTACCAAATCAAACATTCTACACTCAGAAAAATTAGCAACAAGCTATAGTCTATATATATAAGCTTATGTTATTTAACTATGACTTATGGAATTTATATGGCAGTCAGGAAGTGGATACAATCTAAAGCAAGTAAAAAAGAAAAAAAAACTTCCCTATATAGCACAGGAGACTTTTAATAGATTACTCTTCTGATAATTGCCTATCATACATAATTTAAATATTTACCCCTGTACAGTAGGACATTGCAACAATCTATCACAATGTAAGATATATTTAGATATGATGTTGATTTACAAATTCCAAGATTCTTTGTTGTAGTTTTCATAAATTTGTTGATAAAGTGTCATATATTAATCATATTTTATTTTATGTCATAAACATTAGCCAAACTTAACTTCTCAATAGAACTTGAGTGTGGTGGCTATAATGCACAAGTACTGCAAAAATCTTACAACACATTATGTGTCATGGTAACAGTTCAGTGAGAAAAGAACTATTTTCCTAGATTAGCTTAATTTGTTATATTTTTGTACTTATGAGAAATATTTTGTTGATTTTAGGCAGCTGCTCTCCCCCTCAAAAAATCTCACACATTTGCTGGTTTATACTTAACTAGTATTCTACTAAAAACAAAATTAATATATATTTTGTATTGAGGAAACATAAAGCACTTCAGATTTTTTTTTATTAAGATTAAGCAGTTTGCTGTTTTCTTTTCATTATAGAACTGCACTTAATTTTTTATGATAACAAATAGCTATGCTTTAGGCTATAAAAGAGCTATTAGATTGTTATATTGCAGACATGTTGGTTATGAAGTGTTGAGACCAGAGAATGATATTATAACTTGACTTCAAAACAACTTCTCTGTTTCTAAGCTAAATAAAATTCTAGATAATTATTGCTCTCTGAAATCAGGGTTCCTATGTTTTGAGTAAGATATTGATAGTCAAGTTGAATTTTTCTTCTATATATATATATATATATATATATATATATATATATATATATATATATATATATATATATATGTATATATATATAAGATTTGGCTTTCAAATCAGTTAGGTAGGCCTACTGTTCTTTTGTTAGGCTAAGCCTATGATAGTGCTTTATTGTGAAGAGTCAAAATTTGTAGGGATTGCAAAGGCTAGCATGAACAATAGCCTGAACAAGTTATGAGGTTAAAAACTCTGTTTGGTAAAATTCTAGTTTAGATAAATTTGTATTATCTTGAAAAAGGTATAAGTTGGGAAAATGAAACTTTCAGGGATGGGTCTAGAGACTAAACTATATCATGGGAAAGTGTTTTGAAGCATATAACTCTACTCCTTCTCTCTCTTAAAAATACTTATCTTAAATTACCTTAAATCACATTGTCCAATGAAATAAGGATTAAATCCTGTAGAATTGCTGGTTAGTGATGAAGACAGTTGGAAACCTCAATATTTGGTCTACAACCTTAAAAATAATCATGTTATAAAAGTGAAACCATTGTAAAATAAATTTTCTACTTAAATGACAGGAAAAAAAGCATTTTTAGTGTCATAACTGTTCAATTCCAATTTATGAAGTTTCCAAGAATTGGAAACTTCCAGGAAATACATTTCCTAAATTCAAATATGAAACACTGATAGCCTATGGCTTAAGATTCTACTCAAGTAACAAGAATTGCATTTTCAGAGCTAAAACCAGAGAAATAGAAACTGCTAGCTAAAAGTTAAGGTAAGATGTTGTTTTGCCAAAATTTTAATAGTTACAAACCAGTCAAGTATGCAAAATTCTATGATTTAAAAATCAGAAGAGGGTTATCACATAAGCTTAGCAATAGCTTTTCAGAGCACATTTTTAGCTATGGATAATCACTGAAAGTTTCATTCTCCTAACACAAATCCTTTCAAAGATAGCAAAAAATAGCTAAACTGGAATGTCACTGGAAATTTAATCCATAGCCTGGTAATAGAATTCCAAATTCAAAAAAAGAAGTCAAACTAGAATTTTACCCTCTGTATAGGGTAGATCAACAAAGCCAAAATCTTATCATTTAGGACTTTTTATAGATGATTTTGCTTTTACAGTATAAATAAAACATTTTTCAAGATATTACATGAACAATTTAACCAAAGATTCTGCTAATTTAGCCTCTTCCTATCTCTTCAAATATACCAGAGAGTATGTTAGATAATTTTTCAACTCACTCTGACCTCAAATTATTGTGAAATATCATGAAAAGAGAAATCACCAATGCTACAGCACAAACACAAAAAAAAAAAAAAAAAAAAAAAAAAAAAAAAAAAAAAAAAAAAAAAAAAAAAAAAAAAAAAAAAAAAAAAAAAAAAAAAAAAAAAAAAAAAAAAAAAAAAAAAAAAAAGGAGACAGAAGGAGAAAAGGAAGACTGTTTTCCTAAATTAGTGATTAATATAGACCAGCACTTGAATGAGGCCTTAACCCTACTCATCCATACAATCACATAGGTCAAACAGCATAGCCACACACAATCAACCATAAAGAATAATCCATGGACAGGCAGTCATGTCGTCAATAAGTATAAGTCGTCATTTACCAAACCATAGAAAAAATAATATAGACAAATAATTCAGAGGCAACACCCAACATAAGGGCTCATCAGGAGAATACACTGGCCTATATAGGGTTTCGCCACTCTAAATTCCCTACCCAGCACAGTGTTGTGGCTACCACAGAATATCCATGGCATCCCCGCGTCAGGTATCACCCCCAAAATACATGTCTATGAAAAAAAAAACAGCAAATGTAAAACAACCAAGTAAAACCAAAACAAGCTTATCCTGTTAATATATCCCTCCCTTTAGCAACAATAGGTAAACTAAATATTAAAAATTAAATATTAAAAATTAAGCCAGTGCTAAATTATTTAATTATAATAGAATGACAATCGTAACAAAAAAAGTTACGACATTGAATACTATGCTTATAAGTATTAACTTAAACCTTTCAACGTTATCTTGAATTTGAATAGTCTGCTTATTCCGTCGCTTCTTCACCCAACTGACGTACGATATGGTACTCTCCGCTGCAAGAAAAACGACTTTTTGGAGCTCCGCAATAGGTCAGTAATCCGTGCGGACATCAAGAGAAACACAGCTATAATTGATTCAGCTGAGCGCGGGACTCGATTTTTCATACGATCAGAAACTTTCCGTGAGATTTCATCCCTCAAATTCACTTCTACCGCTTCCAGTTCTTGTTGGGTCTGAGTTATTCTAACGCTCAGATCAGAAGATTGGTTGCCTATATCCAGGATTGGATTTGACGGAGGATGTTTCGAAAGATGTCCTGGTTGATCGGTGCTGTTAGATACAGAGCCCTTACGGTTAGCACGATATTTTTTCAGGTATGACTGGCAGATTTCTTGATCATCGCCTATTTCATGGAAATCGAGCTTGGCCTCGTTAGTAGTTTTTTGTAGTGTCGCTGTTCTCTTTCATTTGACGTCATGGAGGCTTTTGGTAGAAAATGTTTGAAAATTATGCAACCCGTAGCAGAAAAGGATAAATTTGACGTTTTCTTGAGTTCACCAATAATTTTAACTGGCCACAAGGATTAGCCCTGGAATTTGGTAACCGCAATTTCTCTGATTTTCAAAGACGACATCGTAAACTGCTAATTAATAAGTTTAAGTAACATGAGCCAAAAACTTACACGCAAGGGGGGGGGGCTTTTTTGCAACCCCCAGCTTCAAACAGCACCAGATATTATCCAAATTAAGTTGCAGCAGGCTAATCCAAATCAATTTCCTGCATCCGGTATGACATAAACAAACAACACTGGTTAAACGAGTTTAAATGTGTTCGCTATGAATGGCTGTTAGCAACTGAATAGGAAGTTCCCTTCCTATTTGCTTCTTATAATGAACGACAATTTAGCAATGGCCTTTGCTTTGGTTGTCCGTATTAATATATTTTTCTATGCTGAGCAAGGTGGGGCTTGTTTTGGCTCATTTTTGAAACTACGGGTTATTTTTCAACAGCTACCTTCTGGCAATACTGAGCATTATATACTTCGTGGGTTTTACATTTTAAAGAAGGTTAATATTGGCTAGGCTGCCAAATTGACATATTTTGTGTCAAAATGACACAATTTGATGTTGCGTGACACAATGACACATTCAGTCGAAATGATGACACAATCGATGCAAATGACACATTTTTCAATAAAAAATGACACATTTTTCCAAAAAAAGTGATGCAATTTCGTCATTCAAGTCCTGTTTTTTAAATGATAATAAAAGAAAAGTAAAATTTCGGTTTTCAACCTCCAGAAAGGCTAAAATTAACGGAGAGGAATAGCACTACCTAACGGTGGCAGTAGTACACAATCAGTGCGGTACAAGGACAGATGCCATTACCATATTTAAAATTTAAACCAAGAGAAGAAAACAGCCATTGGTGGAAATTTCAAATCAAAATGCACGTTGAATATCTGAACTTAATTGGCTACTTGATTGAGTATGTGATATAGCCAACTGGTACGTATTTAATAGTAAAAAGTAAACAGCCAGCAGTTTTCCAAAGCTGTATGCATAAGCAGGAACTCACATTTTTAAGAGTACAGTAGGGGTATCCCACCTTGGACAAGATTACAAATTTTAAATCTGTTTATTATTATTAAGAGAAAATATAGAAAAATTACAAAGCTTTAGACCCCACAAAGGGGTTTAAACTAAAAGTGGCCTAAGACTTCCAGAGAAGTCTTTCCTTCAGAATAATCCATCTGTCTTAAAAAGGCACCAACAAATATGACAAAAATACTAGATTGAAGCTAGTTGAATGGCTTACATATTGAGTAAATAAATGTAGTTTCAAAATTTCTAAATGAACATATTTCTATTTTCAAAAAAGATTACTTCACTCTAACCTTACCTTGTTTCATCTAAAGATGATGAAAAAGGTCAAAAAGAACAATTGTTTAAATTTTTAGTTCCAGAGTAAGTGACACTCACATTCACAAACTCCTTTGAATTTTACCGTTTTTTAACCTAATCTTGTCTATGCTAATGTTAAGTTTGGTAAAATTCTAGTTAATTGACTTCTTGCTATCTTTGAAAGGGTTTAGGTTAGGAAAATGAAACTTTCAGGGATGAATCTACAGACTAAAGTATGTCCTGGGAAGATATTTTGAAGCAACTACCTCCACTCCTTCTCCCTCTAGAGGGCCCTGACCTTTGATGACCTTTAAAAATATGTTTGTTATAAAAGTGAAACCTTGCAAAATAGATCTTCTGCTTAATTGAGGTACAACAAAATTGTTTTCAGCTTCATAATGTTCCTCAGTTCCATTGTATAAGGTTTTAAATATATGCAAATACATTTCCTAAATTTTGAAAAAAAAACATTGATATGGTTCAAAATTCTACTCAAATCACAGGAATTGCATTTTCAGAACTAAAGGCGGTAAAATTCTACTTAATTGACTTCTTGCTACCTCAGAAAGGGTTTAGGTTTGGAAAATCAAACTATCAGGAATGAATCTACAGACTAAAGTGTGTCCTGGGAAGGTATTTTAAAGTACCCACCTCCACTCCTTCTCCCTCTAAAGGGTCCTGAAATTTGCCTACATGACAGGTCTATACCTATTGAAATTTTGACAAAACAACATTTTACCTTAAATTTCACCTACTATTTGCTTTTTCTCTGCTTTTTGTTCTGAAAATGCAATGCCTGTTATTTGAGTAGAATTTTGAGCCATATCAATGTTTTTTTTTTTTAATTTAGGAAATGTATTTACATATCTTTAAAACCTTATAAAATGGAATTGAGTAAAGTTATGAAGCTGAAAACAATTTTGTTGTACTTCAATTAAGCAGAAGATCTATTTTGCATTTTTAAAGGTCATCAAAGGTCAGGGCTCTCTAGAGGGAGAAAGAGTGGAGGTAGTTGCTTCAAAATACCTTCCCAGGACATGCTTTAGTCTGTAGATTCATCCCTGAAAGTTTCATTTTCCTAATCTAAACCTTTTCTGAGATAGCAAGAAGTCAATTAAATAGAATTTTACCCTAAAGGCAGAGAAAAAGCAACTAGTAACTGAAAATTATGGTAAAATGTTGTTTTGTCAAAATTTCAATAGGTATAGACCTGTCATGTAGGCAAATTTCAGGCCCTCTAGAGGTAGAAGGAGTGGAGGTGGGTACTTTAAAATACCTTCCAGGGCACACTTTAGCCTGTATACCAATCCCTGAAAGTTTCATTTTCCTAACCTAAACCCTTTCCAAGATAGCAAGAAGTCAATTAACTAGAATTTTACCTTAAGTTTATATTGCCTATGATTGGTTGGTTTTGACATTACTTTTGTAGCTGATTGGTTAAATTGTTAGTTGACATTTATGATGTAGGCTTCTTATTGGTGATTGTTTAAGCCCTTTTTTTTATGGTTGTGATCTCTTATCATTACAAACCTATTTTTCCCAGAAATTGTGGCTAGTCAAGGGCAAGCTTCTAGGGTGTTAAAAGTTTGAAGGGAGGATATTTTAGTTTTTGTGAGTTTCTTTTTTTTAATTACTGCATATAGCTTGGTTCTAAGTTAAATTTATAGCAAACTATATAGCCGAACTGGCTTTTGTGTAAAGTGAATATACTACTTGATGCCTTTTTTTATGTGCTTTACAAATATAATAATTGCTTCTATCTTAAATTCAGATGTAAGCACTTTTTAGCTCTTAAAAATGATGAATTTTCAAAAATTACGGCAGTTCATATGACTGACTTACCAATAAAGCAAACATCCTGCTTGATGCCTTTTTATGGCTTGTTATTAACCAAGTGACATATAGCAATCACAAATTCTGTTGGTCTGACTGTCAGTCTGTCCTGGTTTTGCTACTTTATGCACTTCCAGGTAAGCTTGGACAATGAAATTTGACAGGCATATCAGGGACCAGACCAGAATTAAATAGAAATAGTATTTTTCCTGGTTGGAAAAATACTTCCCTTTGGGGGGAGTGGGGGCTGGTTAATTTGGAAAATAGAAAAATGAAGTATTTTTAACTTACATATGGGTTATGGGATCTTAATGAAATTTGATGTTTGGAAGCATATCATGTCTCAGAGCTCTTATTTTAAATCCCGACCAGATCCAGTGACATTGGGGGGAGTTGGAAGGGAGAACCTAAAATCTTGGAAAACACTTAGTTGAGAGTAGAGGGATCAGGATAAAACTTGGTGGGAAAAATAATCACTAGTTTTAAATACATGATTGACATAACCAGAACAAATCCGCTCTCTTTGGGGAAGTTGGGGGGGGGGAGGAGGGTTAATTCTGAAATATTAGAAAAATGAGGTATTTTTAACTTACAAAGAAGTGATCAGATCTTAATGAAATTTAAAATTTGGAAAGATATCATGTCTCAGAGTTGGAGGGGGGGTTAATTCTAAAAAAATGAGGTATTTTAACTTACAAAGGAGTGATGTGATCTTAATGAAATTTAAAATTTGGAAAGATATTGTGTCTAATAGCTCTTATTTAAATTCCCGACCAGATTTGGTGACATTGGGGGGAATTTGGGGGGACCTAAAATCTCAGAAAATGCTTAGAGTGGAGGGATTGGGATGAAACTTGATGGTAAAAATAATCCTAAGTCCTAGAAACATGATTAACATAACTGGAACGGATCCGCTCTTTTTGGGGGAGTTGGGAGGGGTCAATTCTGAAAAAATAGAAAAATGAGGTATTTTTAACTTACAAAGGAGTGATGGGATGTTAATGAAATTTGATGTTTGGGAAGATATCATGTCTCTGAGCTCTTATTTTAAACCCCAACCAGATCTGGTGAAGGGGAAGTTGGGGGGGGGTAGAACCTAAAATCTCGGAAAATGCTTACGAGTGGAGGGATCAGGATGAAACTTGGTGGGGAGAATAAGCACAAGTCCTAGATACAGGATTGACACAACCGGAGCGGATCTGCTCTCCTTGTGGAGAGGGTTAATTCTAAAAAATGAGGTATTTTTAACTTATGAAAGAGTGATTGTATCTCAATGAAATTTCATATTTAGAAGGACCTCGAAACTCAGATGTCTTATTTGAAATCCCAACTGGATCCAGTATCATTAGGGGGGGGGGGCACTGGAAATCTTGGAAAACACTTAAAGTAGAGAGATCAGTATGAAACTTGGTGAAAAGAATACTCACAATTCCAAGATAAGTGACTGACATAAGCCGACCAGATCCGCTCTCTTTGGTGGAGTTAGGGGGGAGGGAGTAATTTGGAAAAATTAGAAAAAATGAGGTATTTGTATTTTACAAACGGGTGATCAGATTTTTACAAAATTTGATAGCTAGAAGGACCTTGTGCTTTAGAAATCTCATATCCGGTGGCATTGAAGGGAGTTGGAGGAGGAAACCAGAATCCTTGGAAAATGTGAAAATTGAGGTATCTTACAAATGGGTGATCAGATCTTAGTGAAACTTGATATATAGAAGAATCTTATGTCTCAGTTGCTCCATTGTCAATTCGAATCAGATCTGGGGTTGGAGGGGGAGACAGAAATCTTGGAAAATAGAAATTTTCGAAAATGGCTAGAGGGGAGAGATCAGGATGAAACTTGATTTATAGAATAAGCACAAGTTAATACAATAGAAAAGATTGGCAGGAGCTGGGGGTTGTTAATTTGGAAAAATTAGAAAAATTGAATTATTTTTAACTTAAGAATGGGTGACCAGATCTTAATGAAATTTGATATTTAGAAGGAACTGATGTCTCAGATTTCTTCTTTCAAATCACGACCAAAGGATTAAAAAATAATAAGTTTCTAGGTGCTGATAGTGTGGAAAAAAGAGTTTCTTAAATATGGTGGCTCTGAGGTTAGAAATAATTTTCTGAAGGCTATGGATATCATTTTTTTTTAACAAGGGGAAGTGCCTATCAATTTTAGGGAAACCTTATTTAAACCAATGCATAAGAAGGTTGATAAGAGTGAGTGTTGTAATTATCAAGGCATTAGTCTGGTCTCTGTGGGCAGCAAATTACTTAGTAAAATGATACTTTTTAGACTAGAAGATGGTGTAGACAAAGTTTTGAGAGAAGAACAGCCTGGTCATAGAAAAGCTGAAGGATATGTTGACCAAATTTTCACTCTTAGGTTAATAATTGAGAAGTGCCTTAGTTGTGAAACATCTTTGGTCCTCAGTTTTATAGATTATGAGCAAGTGTTCAATTTTGTTGATAAAAGAGCTTTAGCCAAGGTCTTATCCTTGTGCAATATACCAGACAAATACATTAAAGTGATTAGTGCCATGTATGTGAGTAACACTGTTATTCAGGCTCGTTTTCTTCTAAGGGGCTAAAATCTCACTAAAATGGTCTAAATGCAGTAAAATGAATTAAAAGTGCATTGGCTCAATTTAACCAACTAACCAAGTGAAGTGTAATCAAAAGTGAAAGGTGATTATACCAATCAGTTGTGTAAACTGAATAAATGATATCTATTCAAGATTTTATTCTTACTGTCAACATTTTGTTTCAATGCTGTTAAATTTTTTAGGAAGTTAAAATTTATAATGGGTGGTTCTAGGAAAGACCAACAAAATCTATTTACCATAAGACTATTTATATTGCAGTTGGTCAATACAAATTTATAATTATCAGTAAATTCTAAATGTTTGAATCACACAAAAGTGAATTAAAAATACATTGGCTTAATTTAACCAACTAATCAAGTGAAGTGTTTTAAAAAGTGAAAGGTGCTGTGACCAATCAGTAGTGTAAACTGAATAAATGATATCTGTTCAAGATTTTTTTTTTACTGTTAATGTTTTTGTTTCAAAGCTGTTAACGTTTTAGGAAGTTAAAATTTATAATGGTGTGTTTTAGGAAAGACCAACAAAATCTATTTACCACAAGACTATTTATATTGCAGTTGGTTAATACAAATTTAGAATTATCAGTAAATTCTAAGTGTTTGAATCACACCAAAGTGAACTAAAAATACATTGACTCAATTGAATCAACTAATCAAGTGAAGTTTTTTAAAAAGTTAAAGGTGCTTTGACCAGTCCCAATCAGTTGTGTAAACTGAATAAATCATATATGTTCAAGATTTTTTCTTTAACTGTTAACGTTTTTGTTTCAAAGCTGTTAAGTTTTTTAGGAAGTTAAAATTTATAATGGATTGTTCTAGTAAAGACCAACAAAATCTATTTACCATAAGACTATATTGCAGTTGGTCAATAAAAATTTAGAATTATCAGTAAATTCTAAATGTTCAAATCATATCAAAGTGAGTTAAAAACACATTGACTCAATTGAACCAACTAAGCAAGTGGAGTGTTTTAGGTGAAAGGTACTGTGACCAATCAGTTGTGTAAACTGAATAAATGAGATCTGTTCAAAATTTTTCTTTATCTATTAACGTTTTCGTTTTAAAGCTGTTAACTTTTTTAGGAAGTTAAAATTTGTTGTGGATTGTTCTAGGGAAGACCAAAAAAATTTTGCAATGAGACTTTTTTTTTATTGCAAGTGGTCCAAATAAATTTAGAAATATTAATAAAATGGTTTTGAAGTTTAGAATGCGTTTGATCTACCCTATTTTTGCTTTTATTGTCCAACTATTTTCTAGGCTTCATTTTTCTTCATCTCTTTTGAAGATATAATATTGAAATTCACGAAACAGGGCTGACTGTGTATTTGACTCAATTGACGAAACATGGAAACACCCGGTTTCGGTATCACTGCCATTAAAAAAGGTAATTGGCATTATGGGGGGTTCTGTCAGTGCATTGCTTATTTGTGCTGCTTTTATATTATTTTTGCTTTACTTATTTTATGCTATTTTACTCGAAAGTTTGGATTGTCATTAGTCCACTTAATTTTTGCTCCTTTTGCTAATATTGCTAATTCCTTTTGCTAATTTTCGCTCCTGAAGAATATATTAACAAACTATAAAAGCTATTTGTTGATAATATCTGAAAAATTTCTTCCTCAAAGAAGTTTTTCAAACCAATGTCATGCTAGTCACGACCTTTTATTGCAATTTTTGTAATTTCATCAATAATCACTCCAAAACAAATGAATAAATCACCAATTTCGTTAACATCATCTCCCCAAAAATCTGTAATAAACTTTTAAGGGAGGTCGAAAAATTCTCCCTCTTTTCCTTAAAATAGATTGGCATTATCCTTAAAAAAAAAACCACGTAGCAATAGTATTAAAAAATTACTACCTCAGACTTATTATTACCCTGCCCTGCTTCATGTCCTTAGATACCCAAAGATAGATGCATTCGAGGCTTCCATTTAGTTTATAGTGCAATGCCAGAAACTGTCTAAGAAGAAGGGTTTTCTAGACCACACTCTAGGAATACCTTTACCTTGTAATAGGATAAATACCTCTGCACTAGAGGAATCCCAAACTTCATATTTTTGTCTTTATAATAAATTTGTATTGCTACTACCTGATGTATGTATCCTACCTCACTAAATTGATAAACCCAGGATTTTCCTCAGACTTTAATAACTGTTGCACCTATATTATTTGAATAGAATAATATAATATTAGGAGAATAAACAGATTGAAATACATAGGTCTATAAGAAAACTTTTGTTTTTGGAAAATAAAAAAACGTGGTTTGCTTTCTGACTTCTATTATCCTGTAATCTTTTCTCTATTTCCAGACTAAATAGAAAACAGCATGTACTAGCATCAGGGGAAAATAATGAAATGGCTTGTTTTGGTTTTCTTGCTTCAAAGATTGCAAGTGTTTTTAAATAGAATTTTCTTAATAAAAGCAAATACTAATAATAAATTAACATATGGTTTTTTGTTTGATTTTAAGTACTTCTAGGAAAAAACTGAGCAGACTTATGCATAAATAGGTGGTTTTGAGGTGAGGCAGATGTCACAGAAATTATTTTATATTTAAGTTAAAAATATTTAAAGGTATGGCTTGCAATTATGCTTAGATTCTCTTATATGCTACTTTGGTTAAGGCCTGTCCTATCTCACTTTTGTCAAATTTGCGTTTGTGAAAAATCGCCCCTCCGAGCTCTCTCACTCTTTTTCTAAAGTATGAAGGAATAGTACATACTAATTGTGTTGCAAGAGCAACACTTTGGTTTTGTCGTGTTTTTTTTTTTTTTTGTTCCTAGCACCCCGATTTCAGCTTATTGCTAGAAAGTGGTAAGGGTCTAACCTCTGCGGTTTTTACGGAAAGTGTGGACCTTAGGCCGGATTGATGAATATGACTTTACATTTTGGAAAGCTTCGTAGAACTCTTGCCTGGGGCCAAAAAGGATGGTGAAGTGAAGAGGAGTTGTATAGCCTATGTCAGAGAGGACTATCTGAAGTTATGCAGCCAAGCTTTCGTTTCATCAAACCATGTTTCTGCTTTCGAGTGGAAAGCTCCTTTCTAGCAGGCAAGCACCAGTTTCAAATTGAAGATGGACTAAAATCTATAAGTGTTAAATATATGCGACAGTTACCCTGCCCCACAACCAATATATCTTCTTTGAGTGATAAATAGAAAAATTTAGAGAAGCAAAAAAGCGGCATTTTCCCACGGGTCCGAAAGTGCTGCCATCTATTATTTCTACCCATTTCTGTTCGTGAATTCAGCTGAGTTTATCATTCGGTTTTTCGCACTTGGGATTGCAGTAGAGAAATGGTAGCAGATGTGCCTCTTAAACTTTAAAAGTTCTCTCATTGCTAAAGAAATTAGAGTTTATCCTTTGCTCCTTTCTGATGACGTTAGAAAGTTGGCCTACGGCAAAAAAGTCAACTTTTGAACTAAAACAGATAGATTTTTTTTTTCGACGGCAGTCGATAGCTTTTGATGAGCTGATCAAAGTATATGTCATCCATTTTTTGTACAAAAATTCTTTCTTGAGATATACCAGTTTGAAAGTTTCAAGGGGTTGACAACTTCAGTAGTAAGGTACACACTGAAACCAAAAATAGGCCGATACCAATTGTGAGACATATAGGGGAGTTGTAAGCAACAGTCGGCTGTTAGCTCATAATCATCCTCGGCAATGAGGGGTTCGCAACTCTTACTAGTTGGTGTACCTATTTTTTGTTTCCGTTGTATTTGATGGTAAGACCAATTTGGTTCCAGTGGTAAGACATGTAAGGGACTTGTAAGTAATAATCGGCTGTAAGGCTACAATCATCTTTAGCAATGAGGAGTTTGCAACTTTTGCGAGTTGGTGTTCCTAGTATGTATTTTAGCATCCTTACAGATTAACAACTTCAGCGTTTAGTCGCAGCGAGGAAACAAAACCAACATGCCGCAACACCTCACGTTGCCAATGCAACGTAGATCTAGTTATACTTTCAATCAAGCATATTTTATGTTTAATAATAAAATCCTATATGTAATTGAGGGATGGGGGTTCAAACCCCGCCGATGCAGCATTAGTATTTTTTTTTGTAGCTGAATCAAATTTCGTATTTTTTTAATGTCAAAACTAGCTTTCTTCTGTAAAATAAACAAAAGTGAAAGATTCGTCCCTACCCTTCTGGCCATTTAAACAATAGTTTATCTTGTTTTTATCATTTTCCTAAATAAGGAATTTCATTTCTCAAATTTGTTTTAAGAGGAGACAGGAACATTAAATGGAAACTAATTTTTCTTTTTGTAATGTTGAAATAGCTGAATTAAGGGGGTAACTACCAAAGTAGCCACCCAAGGCGTTTAGACAAATATCCCCCCTGAGTGTTGCCCTAAATTTTTCCAACTGTATGAAAATGCTGTAACTTCCCACAGAAGTTGTGCTGCAACACACTGAGAGTTTTGTGCAGCATTTTTGCACCATGCTGCAAATATTTGTGCTGCAACATCTTTCAGCATTGAAGGGCTGTGTAAACCTGAAAAATATAATTCTGCAGCTTTGCTTGTGCTAATTGATTTTGACTAGCTCCAAATGATTATCTGAACAATTATTTTTCTCGATTTCGTTTACAATTGGCATGCCTTTCTTTTAACTTTTATTATAGCTATTCACTATAAGCTGTTCATTTGGCATGTCTTTCTTTTAACTTTTCTTATTGCTGTTCACTAGAAGCCGTTTAGTTGGAATGCCTTTCTTTTAACTTTTATTATAGCTATTCACTATAAGCCATTTAGTTGGAATGCCTTTCTTTTAACTTTTCTTATAGCTATTCACTAGAAGCCGTTTAGTTGGAATGCCTTTCTTTTAACTTTTCTTATAGCTATTCACTATAAGCCGTTTAGTTGGAATGCCTGTCTTTTAACTTTTCTTATGGCTATTCATTATAAGCTGTTTAGTTGGAATGCCTTTCTTTTAACTTTTCTTATAGCTATTAGCTATAAGCTGTTCAGTTGGCATGTCTTTCTTTGAATTTTTCTAATAGCTATTCACTAGAAGCTGTTAAGTTGGCATGCCTTTCTTTTAACTTTTCTTAAAGCTATTCACTATAAGCCGTTTAGTTGGAATGCCTTTCTTTTAACTTTTCTTATAGCTATTCACTATAAGCTGTTTAGTTGGAATGCCTTTCTTTTAACTTTTCTTATAGCTATTTGCTATAAGCTGTTCAGTTGGCATGTCTTTCTTTTGATTTTTCTTATAGCTATTCACTATAAGCTATTCAGTTGGTATGCCTTTCTTTTAACTTTTCTTTTAGCTATTCACTATAAGCTGTTCGGTTGGCATGCCTTTCTTTTAACTTTTCTTATAGCTATTCACTATAAGCCGTTCAGTTGGCATGCCTTTCTTTTAACTTTTCTTATAGCTATTCACTATAAGCCGTTTAGTTGGAATGCCTGTCTTTTAACTTTTCTTATGGCTATTCACTATAAGCTGTTTAGTTCGAATGCCTTTCTTTTAACTTTTCTTATAGCTATTAGCTATAAGCTGTTCAGTTGGCATGTCTTTCTTTGAATTTTTCTAATAGCTATTCACTAGAAGCTGTTAAGTTGGCATGCCTTTCTTTTAACTTTTCTTATAGCTATTCACTGTAAGCCGTTTAGTTGGAATGCCTTTCTTTTAACTTTTCTTATAGCTATTCACTATAAGCTATTCAATTGGTATGCCTTTCTTTAACTTTTCTTAAAGCTATTCACTATAAGCCGTTTAGTTGGAATGCCTTTCTTTTAACTTTTCTTATAGCTATTCACTATAAGCTATTCAGTTGGTATGCCTTTCTTTTAACTTTTCTTTTAGCTATTCACTATAAGCTGTTCGGTTGGCATGCCTTTCTTTTAACTTTTCTTATAGCTATTCACTATAAGCCGTCCAGTTGGCAATCCTTTATTTTAACTTTTCTCATAGCTATTCACTATAACCCTTTCAGTTGGTATGTCTTTCTTTTAACTTTTTCTATAGCTATTCGCTATAAGCTGTTCAGTTTGGCATGCCTTTCTTTTAACTTTTCTTATAGCTATTCACTATAAGCTGTTCAGTTTGGTATGCCTTCCTTTTAACTTTTCTTATAGCTATTCACTATAAGCTGTTCACTTTTACATGCCTCTCTTTTAACTTTTCTTATAGGTATTCACTATAAGCCATTCAGTTGGCATGCCTTTCTTTTAACTTTTCTCATAGCTATTAACTATAAGCTGTTCAATTGGCATGCCTTTCTTTTAACTTTTCTCATACCTGTTCACTATAAGCTGTTCAGTTGCGTAACGACGAAAATAAAGATAGTCAGCCAATCTTGTAAAAAAAAAATTCTTCTCTTTTACAACTTTTTACTTTCAACTAAATCATTCTGCTTCGATTTATTTTTTCTACCTCTTTAATTTTTTTTAGAAAAGAAATTCTTTTCCCAAAAACCCTTTTCTTATCACTGTTCTAAGATTTCGAGAATAAATACGCAGAATAATTTCTTTAGAACTTGAAGATGCATTACCCGATGATGATAAAAGTCTGTTTGGAAGTACTGATCCCTTCTTATTACCTAAACAAGAAGTATTCCCAGAGAATGGTTTTTCTATGCATGCGTCTGCTAAGCCTGAACCAGATTGTCACCTTCTTAAACAGGAGCCAAATATTAATATGGAAGGTTGTATATTTTTTTGTACCTTCTTATAACTCAAAAATGACTTTAGTAGATCCCAAAGTTTGTAGATCAGGTCCATTGGTCGAATATTTGCGGAATTAAAGAAGTATTTTCTTCCATAAGGAGCTTCACTGTCTAGAAAACGTAGGACATGTCTTTTTTGTGACTAATCTGTATCTTTGAAGAACAACCACTTCATACAACTAGGGTGTTGGTCTTAGTTAAACTCTCTTCCAACATGATGAAAACGTGCGTTGTTGTCCATCGTTGTTTTGCATACAGATTCAATTATATAAATAGTACTATCAATAATGATGCTATCAATAATGATGCTATCAACAATGATGCTATAGGTTTTTAACCTCTACCACCATTTGTCTTTTGATTGCCAGCTTAGACATGCATAATACTGATATTATTATCATTTTATTGTTATTGATTGATTATATCATATTTAATACTATATTTAAAACGGATGTAGTTGACTGTGTTAATCAAAGCCAATCTAAGTTTATTAATAATGGGATTAACAACAAGGAATAGACAGAGAAACAAATTGCAATATAAAATAAATGCAACAAAACCAAATCATTAACTAACAAAGGCTAATAAGCTTATAAATTACCAATAAAGGAACAAAATTATAAAGAAAAATGTTTTCCCCTGTTGTTGAAAGTGAGGAACTGAAGTCTCTTGTACACTGTTTTTTGATCGGCTCTGAATTTAATTTTTATTTTTTGCTTGGTATGCTATTCTAAAACTCGTCCAATTGTCACTTAATGGGATTGTTGTGAAAGGGAGGGCTCAAGAAGGAGTTTAAACGTCCGGTTCAGCGTTACAAATAAACTTTATAAGCTCCCCGTTATCTCTTGTCCATACCACTATCAACATATTCAGTCCCGTTTTTGGTGTCCTGCGACATTTTATTGTGTGGTAATCAACACAAATTTTGTAAAGTATGTAGGCTACATTTAAAAGCTGTTAGAAAAATCTGTACGATATTCTTCTGTTCTTATAGTGCATTAGGAATAAGAAAGAAAAAAACGCAACTGTTTCAAGTTCTTTCTTAAAATTGCTGATAAATTGTTATTCATGTTAGTAATAGAAAACAGCAGCATTAAAAACTGTTTTATGTCTTTAAAGATTCATCCCCCTCGTCCCTCTTGTCTCGTCCTTGAATTCCTGGAAAATGAAAGACCGATTTTATAGTCGTTGAAAACACTCGTAAAATAAGGGGGGAGAATATGCCCTGGAAACGTTTAAGTTGTCTTGGAAAATAATCTTCACTCCTTGTGGATGAACACAAATGACATTTGTGGATAAAATGACATTTGTGGATGACATTTGTGGATAAATGTCATACATTTAACACTTGGGTGTCAATTTCCGTTAACATCTTCGTCATTGTGATGACAATAAGTGGGCATGCAGTAGCTTCCCCAAGTCAACTTTAAGTGAACAGGCAAAATATAGGAAATTTCTTTGGTGATTTATTGACTTTTGACTTTTATTGACTTTTCAGCAGAATAACTGCTATAAAGATGCTTAAAATCAAAATAATTTAGAGCAGTAATTTATGCCATTATCTATGTTGAACGTTGCGAATAGATGTAATTGGCGCGAGCAGATGCAATAAATTTAACATTTTCTGACGTTAGTGACTGATTTTAAACACAGTTTGACTGTTAGGGATTGGACTTTTAAACTGATATCTTATTCCTAATATGATGATGCTACTGGTATATCGCCCAGATATAGTTGTAATAGCTTGACTTGTATTGTGGCTGGCTAGAAGCGATAATGTCTTTAAAATGTCCTGGAAAAACCTTTCAAGATAAGAGTGGGAAACCTGAATTTATATTCCCTATATAGTTTTTTGCAAGTTTATTTTTTGACTCCATTTTGGTTTTAATGTTTTAATCAAACCTAACACTTTTGATATCATTTTCTGATTGAGATTCAACTCTTTCCGCGAATTATATTTTGAGATTTATGTTATGATGATCTATGGAAATACTTTCAAATCTTCTTATTTAGATATTTTACTGAATATATTTGAAACAAGGACATTATTTTGATCTTTAGAGTAAGTTTAAATCCTCACCCAAGAAAAAACTCTACTTTCAGAAAAATTCACAGTAATAATTACGGCTTGGTGAATGGACAGATATGAAATGAATCCAATTTTACAATTGTGTAGTTTTTTGTATCTTCTCGTATATTTACATGCCATTTGACAAAATACTGCATTTCAAACACGTTGTGAAAATATGGTAGAAAGTGAAATATTTCTCAGGGAATTGTCTACAAGTTAGTAGACCGGAAAATATACGTCTACCGGTCGTATATGAGGAAGTATATTTGTCTATTAAGGAGCCTCAGAGACTAGTTTGCCAGGATATGATACTTGTGTGCCTAAACTTGACAAAAAACCGGTCATAGGACAACTGTGTGGATCTTATCTAAAGTATTTTCCGACGTTTTGAAAATACGTTGCACAATCTGCCGAGTTCGATATGTTTCCAATTTTGCATAAGTTTGTGCTACTGGTTTGATAAAAACTGTTTGTTTCAGAGGTCAAAGAAAACGGTACATTGAATGATTTTATTTTTATTTTGTGGCAAAAATTGTTACTAAAACACTTTTTATTTTTACTTCCTTGAATCACCTTCATATGAAAGTGACCCCTGTTGTAGGAACTATGAGAATTAGATGATGAGCAAGCAAGCGTTCGATTCGGTTGATAGAAGAACTTTAGCAAAGGTATTATCCTAATATGGTATACCGACAAATACATTAAAGTGATTAGTGCTATGTACGAGAATAATACTGCTGCGGTTAAGCTAGGAAATGAGGTTAGCAGTTGTTTTTGTATTAATTGAGTTGTTTCTGTTGTTTTTGGCTAATAATTGAGAAGTACCATAGTTGTCAAACACCTTTAGTCCTCATTTTTATAGATTATGAGCAAGCGTCCGATTCTGTTGATAGAAGAGCTTTAGCAAAGGTTTTATTCTTATATGGTATACCAGACAAATACATTAAAGTGTTTAGTGCAATGAACGAGAATAATACTGCTGCGCTTATGCTAGGAAATGAGCTTAGCAGTTGTTTTTGTATTAAATCAGGAGTTAAGCAGGGTTGTGTTCTATATCCCTTTATATGAATCATTTTGATGGACTCTATTTTAAGGATCCAGGAAAGGCAATGGGAGACCAAAGAATCAAATGTGGAGTAAAATGAGCTTAGATTATAATCCTGGATTATACGGGGGGATTATTAGATTATAATCCTCCCATAATCCTGGGCTTAGATTATGCTGAAGATTTAAACATCCTAGATGAAAGTGTGAGAAAAATGAATGAACTTTTTGAGGTTTGCGAGTTCGGGGGTGATAGAATATGTTTGAAAATTAACGTTAAGAAGACTAATGTTAAGGCTAGGAATAAGTGAAGATGAAAAGGTGACGTTGGGTAACAAAAAGATTGATTAGGTGGGTAGTTTCACTTCCCTAGATAGTACGTTTAGTAAAGAAGGTGGGAGCAGTGAAGACGTTAAAAGTAGAATAGCCAAGGTTCAGGGTATTTTTTCACATTAAAAAAAAGTTTGGAAGAATAAGAAGATAAGTCTGCAAACCAAGATTAGAATATTGGAAGGTACAATAATGACAGTGGTCAAATATGGCTCTGAAACACGGGCGCTCCGAAAGCGGATGAAAATTTACTAAACGTTTTCCAGAGAAATTACCTACGCATTGTTCTGGGTATCTGGCTGACTGATCGTGTTTTAAACAGTAGGCTGTACGAAAAGTGTGGTTCAATCTCGGTTTCAAGGGCTATAATGAAAGAAAGGTTGAGATGGTTAGGGTACGTTTTTGCGGATGAAGGGGGACAGATTGTCAAAGATTGTCCTTTTCGGCCAATGGTCTAGGGCTAAACGAAAAGCTGGCCGTCCTTGTCTGGTTTGGGAGGATGTCATAAAGAAAGATTTAAACGAAACGAGAACTTCTTGGGAGGGTGTAAAAAGGGATGCTCTGAATAGATTGGGATGGTGGAGAAGCGTGCGTAGTTGTGTCGGCCTTAGGCGACTTGGTGCTGCGGTGAGTTGTTAGTAGTAGTAGTAGTAGTAGTAGGAAAGGCATTGGGAGAATACGGAATTACATGGGGGAGAAAATTTTCATGGACATATATTATGCTGATAATATAAGCATCCTAAATGAAAGCTTGAGCAAAATGAATGAATTTTTAGAATTATTTCAACTTCAGTGCGCTAGAATATGTTTGAAAATTAAACGTTAAAAAGACTAAGTCGCTAAGGTTAGGAATAAATGGAGAAGAAAAGTTGATGGTGGATGATGAAAAGATCGATCAAGTGGACACCTTAACTTATCTCGGTAGTTCTATTAGTAAAGACGATGGGTGCAGTTAAGATGTCAAAAGTAGAATTTTTTTCTAATTTTTATTCTATTTTTACAGGCATGTCTGCAGATTGTATACCTGATTCTGATCATCTTAACATGGAGTCGAACATCGGCAGGGACAAAGGTATGCCTTTGATGTCCTGAGATTCTTCGGTATAAACATGACCAAAATAAAAAAGTATATCTTACATTACCCTTGAAATTATGGAAGGACTTGAAAGATCCGGCTTTGGTGAAATGGCTGCATTTGAAGAGTAATATATTTAAGTATAATGTAAAATGAAGAGCCCCAGAGGGTTTTAATTATTAGGACTTTAATTTTGAATCCCTATAAAATCAAAACATTATCATATAAAATCAAAACATTATCATATAAAATCAAAACATTCAATTAATTTTTATTAATTCAATAAAATCAATTAATTAAGTAATTCGTCAATTAATTAATTAATCAATTAATTAATTCGTCATTAAAATCAATTAATTAATGAATTAATTCAATAAAATCAATCATATAAAATCAAAACATTCAATTAAAAACATTTAATTTTGAATCATATAAAATCAATGAAGAAAACTACAAACTTGACTCTAATTTTTAACTTCTCTAATTAAAAACAAATATAAAATTTTTCATGTGTTTCTGTTACAAGGATTATTTATATAAGTTATAAAACAGTTCGTGGTAACGAACTGTAAGTAAGGAGCGACCCAGCTTAATAAAGACGGAATTTTGATGTCAATAGATACTTAATAAGGATTGGATTCTTATGCTGATTTTAAATATGTAAGTTTCAACAAGTTTAGATTTACCAATTAAAAGTTACGAGCCTGAGAAAATTTGCCTAATTTTCGAATAAAGGGGGAAACATCCTCTAAAAGTCATAGAATCTCACATCGTAAAATCATAATCATATAATCATCATAAAATCACACCATCAGATTCAGCGTATCAGAGAACCCTACTATAGAGGTATCAAGGTCCTATCTGCAAAAATGTGGATTTTTGTATTTTTTTTTGCCAGAAGAAAGATCACGGATGCGTGTTTATTTGTTTTTTTTTTTTTTTTTTCAGAGGTGATCGTATCAACCTATTGGTCCTAGAATTTCGCGAGAGAGCTCATTCAAAAGGAAATTAAAAGTTCTAGTGGCCCTTCTAAGAGACCAAAAAAATTGGAGGGCAACTAGGCCCCCTCCCACGCCCATTTTCTCAAAGTCACCGGATCAATATTTTGAGATGGTAATTTTTTCAGCATAGTTGAAATATCTAATAACTATGTCTTTGAGGACAACTTAATCCCCCTACAGTCCCAGGGGGAAGGGCTGTAAGTTATTAACTGTACCCATTGTTTACATATTGCATTGGTTATTGGTAAGTATACAGACGTTTTCAGGGAAGATTTTTCTGGTGTCGGGGGGGGGGGACTGGGTTATGTGAGAGGATCTTTCCATTGAGGAACTTTCATGGGGGGATAGAATTTCGATGAAAGGGGCGCGCTAGATTTCCCATCATTATTAAAAAAAAAGTCAGAAATCAAATAAAGAACAAGTTTTCTCAACCGGAAGTAAGGAGCAACATTAAAACTTAAAACGAACAGAAATTATTACGTATATGAGGAGGTTCGTCTCCTCGTCAATACCTCGCTCTTTGCGCCAAAGTATTTTTTGTAATTTCAATAAAGCTATTTCTTCTAATTAAACGGCCTTTGTGATTCAGGGGTCGTCATTAAAGAATTGGAACAAAATTTGAACTTTAGCGTAAAGAGCGAGTTATTGACGAGAGTAGGAACCCCCCTGATATTATGTATATGAGGAACTTCGCCCCCTCGTCAATACCTTGCGCTTTACGCTAAAGTTCGAATTTTGTTAAACAATGGCCGATATAAGCAATCATTTGTTTATGTTATTTTCCGGCCAATCTCAGCATTTAATTTTATCTTAAGCAGCATAATAACTGATTTTTATGTGAAAATAAACAAAAGATATTGTATGTCTTCGGCTTGTGGTAAACAAGTTTTTTTCCAAGTGAAAGTGAGGAATAATATTAAAACTTAAAACGAACTTAAATTATTACATATGTCCTTTAAGGATCTTTTCTTTCAGTCATTTGAGAATTACTCAACTTGTGACTTTCATTTTCATAAAAGTAGTTTCGACCTCTTTGACCGTTCTGTTACTATGCCTTATTATTTCCGCTAATATCGCTAATTTAAGTTACATGGGTGAAACTTTCCATGGACAAATTTTTCGTAGGGGAAGGGAATTTTCCATTGGAGGGGGGGGGGGGGCTGGGTTTCCCTAAATTATTTAAAAAACGATCAGTAATTAAATAAAAAACGTTTTTTTTCAACTGAAAGTAAGAAGCAACATTGAAACTTAAAACGAACAGAAATTATTCCCCCTCATTACCAGAAATTATTTTCCCCTGGGGGGAGGGCAAATACCCCGCGGAAAATACCCTCTCCTGTGGAACCCCCCCCCCCCGGAAAATTGAGTAAGTGGCGTATAATACACAGGTACTAATATTACTTTCCCCTATGGAAAAAATTCTGAAATTTGGAAAGCCTTATTTTCCACTGGGGGTATTTTACCCGGGGGTGTTTTCTTCGGGGGGGGGGGGGGGGGTAAATGCCGGCCACCCTGCAATTAGTGGCAGTAATTTCTCAGTATCCTAAAACCCTTATCCATTGGGTTGCATTCAAAGAGAACATGTTGAATATTTTCAAAAGTCTGATAGCAATTTCTGGATAACGGGGTGTCGTGGATTCCTCATTTAAAAAGACTGTTGCTGTCCATGATGTTTAGTTTTGAAAATTTCGCGCAAAGGGCATTTTTATTTCACCGCCATCATTTGCCCACTGAGCTGCTCAAATCGGTGCGGAAAGAAGCTATATGTGTCCGGCCCTTAGCCGCCGAATATTGGAGTAGGTTATATAGTTTCCAATCAGCCTCATTTTCATTAGTATGACTTTAAATAAAATAAAACAGGGATAGTTCATACGTTTTGTCTCTTCTGGGCATTATGCTTTAAACTAGCAGTTTTAAATTAATTTTGTATTGAAGAACCATTGAAGTTACATTATTAGTAATTGTGTAAGAAATGCTAAAAGGAGAATTGCTTGCCTAATAAAAAGAGGGCAACAAAATACAAGACATTGTGATTTATTTTGAATAGATTTTTCTTATTTTAGTTCTCCCTATCGCAACGCTACATGATAAGGATATCAGCAAACACGGATGTGGGACACCTGTTCTGACAAGAATACGCCTTAAAAAAGAAATGAATTTAAGTTGTCAACATGAGATGTCTAGTAACATTAATGTATCCACTAAAAATGATTTAGCAAAACATGAGGATTTTCATGCTGGAATAAAAAATTTTAAATGTGATGTATGTGAGAAAACTTTCCATCAAAAATCTAACCTATCTTGTCATCAAAGAACTCATACAGGAGAAAACCCTTTTAAATGTCATATTTGTGAAAAAACATTCCGTCAAAAAACCCACCTATCTACTCATCAAAGAACTCATAGTGGTGAAAAACCTTTCAAGTGTGACATCTGCGATAAAACATTTAGCCAAAAATCCACCTTATCTCATCACGAAAGAACTCATACTGGAGACAAACCATTCAAATGTGTCATATGTGAGAAAACATTCAGTCAAAAATCTTCTCTATCTTTTCATCATAGAACTCATACCGGAGAAAATCCTTTCGAATGCGACATATGTGAAAAAACATTTCGCCAAAAACCACACCTATCTAATCATCTAAGAACTCATACTTTAGAAAAACCTTTCAAATGTGATAGATGCAAAAGATGTTTTACTACAAGTTCCAGTTTATCTCGTCATCAAAGGACTCATATTAGTTAAAAAGCTTCCAAATTTGATACAAGTTAGAAAACATTCAACCAGAATTCTGCCCTGTCTGTTCATCGAAGAATTTATGCTGGTGAAAAGGTTTTCGAGCGTGATTTACGTAAGAATATTTTTTCTAAGCTCCATTCTGTCTAGTCATTAAAGAACTTTTACTGGATAAAAACCTTACAAATGTCATATATTTGAGAGAACATTCTTCGCAAAATGTACCCTATCTTTCCATGAAAGAACTCACACTAGAGAAGACACTATCTAATTTGGTACATGTGACAAAACATTTCCCAAGAAAATACACCCTATCTAAGCATTGAAGAACTGATACTGCATAAAACGTTTAGTACTTGTGTATTATTCAAAACACACTCAATAAGTGAAGGTAGGTTCTTTCGTGAAACAAACTGCGATGCGGGTACATTTTAATGTAATATTTTATATATAGAGGTGGATATAGCCCAAACGTTTGGTAAAGCTAATGAAATAAAACAAATAATGACGAAAATATAATACTTTTTTAGGGAAATTGTAAAATTACAACTTAGAATTATGTACCCAGAACGCAGAAATGTCATTAAAATATAATGTCGTTAAAATGTCGGAAAAATATAATTGTCTCTTTTTCAGTCTTTGGCAAATCCCAAATCTTCATTTCAAAATCCATGTTCAGACACTATCTTCTATCACTATGCGCAGCAAACTAAATTGAGTTTTGTCCTTGTGGCTATGAAACCGGATTTTCTCTTAAAATGTACCTGCATCGTAGTTTGTTTCACGAAAGAACCTAACTTAACTTATTGAGTGTGTTCTGAATAATACACAAGTACCAAACGTTTCAAGTTTGATTTTTCTAAGAAATATTTAAAATAGTTGTGATTTATCTTCTTCATCAAAGAACTGATTCTGGGTAAAAATATAGTGAATTTGATGTGTGACAAACGTTTCACTTCAACCTTTTTTGTATTCTATTCTATTATGTATTCTATTCTATATTCTATTCTTTTTTGTATTCTATTCTATTTTTTATTCTATCATCAAAGAGGTGATATTGAGGGGGAAACCTTGTGTTTAGGTCAGAATGTAAGGATGTAACATATTTATTAAATTATTAGTGTTAAAGTTATAAGAGGATTTATAGTAGAGAAAATACTTTCTATGCATATATGTCTGTGTTTTCAGAAAAGTTTTTGTCAGCAATGCCTGTAACTGCTTTATGAAATGTCAAATTAACCTAAGCTTATTTTTCAAATAAACGTAAAAAGAAGTATTTTATATGTGCGACAAGCTTGAAAGCTTACCGTATTTGGTATTAATAAATTAATAAATAATAGTGTTCCTTTTCTTAAAATAAAACTTGGCGTTGTATTCTTTAAACTGTATTTATGAAGCATTTAAAAAAACAATAACCCCACTCCTCTTAAATTGTACCTTGGAAATAATGTATTTGTAAGTGAACTTTATAGTATGTTGAACTTGACAGTATGAGCTCTACAAACTATGGTCTTTGATCTTTTTTCTTCCTTGATTTTGTTATTTTAACTTTTGTTTTGGTCTCAAGCATTGTTTTCTTTTCACTATTGTTGCAATGATTTGCCTTTGATAAGTTTAATGGATATATTTTCAATGCTGGTTTTGTGTTATCGTTTTATTTAAACACTTGCTGTATATTGTTAAAATATAATATAACGTCAAAATATAAATGTTAATCTTATGTGAAAAAAATAACATGTTTACCAAAGTGGATGAATCCACAGAGCGATCCATCTAGTAAATATATTTAAACATATAAATTTTATATACTTTGTCGTTACTTTAATTGTGACCCTATTTGTTGAGTTTTAACTTTTTATTGAAGAAGTAGATTTTGTTTTTAGTTGGTTATCATTAACTAACGGTTAATGATGTAAATGGTTATTATATGAGATATACATTTATTAAGAAAAGAAAACAAACACTATTCGCCATTCGCCTGCCAAGAAAGGCAATAAGCTTATGAGGGCAAGCGAGGTTATCACCCTCGGCTAATTAAAACCACATTCATATCACGCTACTCAATACAAAAGAAACTCAACTGATGAAGGAAGAAAGGAAAAAAAGAGGAAAAAGACAAGAAGAAGACAGAAAAAATTAACAGCAAGTAAATCAGGGAAATGCCTTGAATAGAATGACAACCTGGAACGGGCCTTACATCAAATTATTCACGAGATAAAAGAAACTTCTTTACCCATGACTTGAAAGCCGGAAGACTAGGCACATTTTTCACACCCTCGGTACTATATGAAAAGTACCGAGAAGACTATATGAAAGTATATATTTCATATACTTTGTCGTTACTTTAATTATGACCCTATTTATTGAGTTTTAACGTTTTATTGAAGAAGTAGATTTTGTTTTTAGTTGGTTATCATAAAACATTTGATTCAAAACATTTTTTCGGAAAATTTTTTTCCTCAGAAATGTGTAAATATATGGAATTCGAAACATACTAAAGCTGATTTAGTAATACACTTAATTCGAAACATATTAAAGCTGATGCCATTTTTTATTATTATTATCTGGAAATAATTTCCAAGGCCACTCTGCCTTTTCATTCACAGAAATAAATCAATGAAAATATAGATAGAAAAACGGGTATAATATTTAAACAAAGCAGTGGAACAAAAAAAAATCCGAATAAAAATAAAATAATCCGAATATAATAAGAATCAGAATATTTTGACTCTACGTCCGGGAGTCTTTTATCAACCAAAAAAAAGAATGGAACCAAAAAAAAATAATTAAGATAAATTAATCCCAATGTTATTTTTTTCTTTTTTGTTTCACTGCTTTATTTAAATATTATACCCAAATTTTATGTGTATTTTCACTTAATTAATTAGTTCATTTCTATTATATGGAGTACTTCAATTTTATGGCCAAAATTTCAGACTTTGAAATTGCATAATCATATTAGAGTAATTCAAAATTGTGCTTCTCTACCTTGTGCTAAGAAGACGAGAGTATGAAGGGGGGAAAGCAAGGAGTAATAAATCGTTTCGTAATACATGAAAAATTCTGCCCTGCGGTAGAAACTGCAATATACGCCCGACAGTTGGTACTGAGTGAGAAATCGGTGTAGTATTGCTCCCTGCCTTGGAATACGGCTCCTGGAATTCGTGACTCCTTTATGATTATAAAAAAAGTAAAAGTTGAAAATGATAAAGGTTTTAGAGAAGAAATAAAACCAAAAATATTAAAGAGATCATTGATTTTGTTGCCCTTTTCTTTTTTGAACGTTAGTCTTTTCTACATTTTGATGAATTTATGTAATATTTTCGCAAATTCGGCCGCACTACATGAGCGCTTTCAGATCCTTAGTTCAAGTTCGAGTTCTTTATTATCCTTTAACTATACATATTTAAAACTATTCACATAACATCCCCGGCAGGGAGACTGGCTCGAAAGCCGGGCGACAATTGAACCTCTTAAATGAACCTCAGAAGAGTGAGAACCTCTGGAACCGAACAATTAATTTAATTGATTTTATATTAAGAAGGTAATGTTTTGCCATATTTGTAAGCATGTATTCACTTTGAGCGTACGGGCCGGTTTTTGCCTTTAACAGAACTGTAATGAGAAGTAAAGTTGACTTCACTGCAGTTCAGGATCCAAACGCACTCGAGGTGTTTCTCCATGCATCCAAACTAGTCTACCCTATTGAAAAAATATTTTCTTAAACTTATTAAATGATTTACCAATAGAAACAGCAAGTAAAGAGCAATACTTGTATATATGTTGAAATAAGTATATTAAAATAGGTAAAAAGGTAAAGGATGCAGCACTCGACCCTTAAGGTCCGAACCGGCGGTGCTGATCTCCGTCTCAAGGCCCTTCAGCCAGCAAGTGCAATAGGGGGATGAGGGCCAGTCATCCTGTGCTTTTGCACACCCTTCCTGTTTACCTTTCCCATATTTCTCCAGGTACTCAGAGCTGGGTCGACTCTGGCTCAGCTTACAGAGTCACGCCACTGACCGCCGTCCCAAACCAAATAATTGGGTACACTAGGATTCGAACCCTCGTCCTCTCGGAACAAGTATATTAAAATAGGCATTATATGGCAGCCGGAGTTCATTTAATTTGAATCAATGCAAGTTATTTTGTACCATATTACTTCTTAATGGCAAATCTCTAATTCGATTGTCTATCATTTATAATTGACCTATTCTTGGCTCTTCTTTCAAATTAAATACAAAAACAAGTTTTTTTTAGCTGAAAGTAAGGAGCGACATTAAAACTTAAAACGAGCAGAAATTACACCGTATACGAAATGGGTTGTTCCCTCCTCAACGCCTCGCTTTTTACGCTAAATTTGACTCTTTCTCTCAACTCTACTTTTTAAAACAGTAAAAACTTTAGCGTAAAGAGCAGGGCGTTGAAGAGGAAACAGCCCCTTTCGTATACGGGGTAATTTCTGCTCGTTTTAAGTTTTAATGTCGCTCCTTACTTTCAGTAAAAAAACTTGTTTTTTTATTTAATTTCTGAACGTTTTTTAGTTAATCCATGTTTTGATTTCGGCTCTCTGCAGATGAATAATTAAAGTGAAATTTGTATATTTATTTATTTGGCTAAATGGCTTTCCCATAGTTTTGATCGAATGATTTTGATAAAAAAAAGGAGGGGGGAGGAGGCCCAATTACCCTCTAATTTTTTGGGTACTTAAAAAGGCAACTAGAACTTTTAATTTTTTACGAACGTTTTCATTAGTAAAAGATATAGCCTACGTAACTTACGAATTAGCTTACGTAACAAACTTCTATATTCGTATGTTTTAATTACGTATATGAGAGGGTTCGCCCACTCGTCAATACCTCGCTCTTTACACTAAGGCTTAAATTTTTTCCCCTGAATCACAAAGGCCGTAGAATAAATAGTTGAAATTACTAAAAATACTTTGGCGTAAAGAGTGAGGTATTAGGAAGAGGTGAACCCCTTATATGCGTAATATTTTCTGTTCATTTTAAGCTTTAATGCTACTCCTTACTTTCAGTTGAAAAAACTTTTTCATATTTATTTTTTCGTTTTTTT
Organism: Artemia franciscana; assembly: GCF_032884065.1. Taxonomy (NCBI): domain Eukaryota; kingdom Metazoa; phylum Arthropoda; class Branchiopoda; order Anostraca; family Artemiidae; genus Artemia; species Artemia franciscana. Next base: position 34,184,675 of record NC_088880.1, on the reverse strand, counting down.
TTAATAACGCTAGAAAATGCTGCGCCCCCTTCATGGAAATCTTCTTCCCCCATGGAAAGTTTCCCCCACATAACCTCTCCTTCCAACCAAAAAATCCCCCTGAAAACGTCTGTACACTTCCCAATAACCATTACTATATGCAAACACTAGGTCAAAGTTTGTAACTTGCAGCCCCTCCCACGGGGACTGTGGGGGAGTAAGTCGTCCCCAAAGACATAGTTATAAGGTTTTTCAACTATGTTGAATAAAATGGCTATCTCAGAATTTTGATACGACGACTTTGGAAAAATATGAGCGTGAGAGGGGGCCTAGGTGCCCTCCAATTTTTTGGGTTACTTAAAAAGGGCACTAGAACTTTCATTTCCGTTCGAATGAGCCCTCTTGCAAAATTCCAGGACCACGGGGTAAATACGATCACCCCTGGGGAAAAAAAACACGCATCCGTGATTTGTCTTTTGGCAAAAAATACCAAATTCGACATTTTTGTAGATAGGAGCTTGGAACTTGTACAGTAGGGTTCTCTAATACGCCGAATCTGATGGTGTGATTTTCGTTAAGATTCTATGACTTTCAGGGGGTTTTCCCCCCTATTTTCTAAAATAAGGCAAATTTTCTCAGGCTCGCAACTTTTGGTGGGCAGGACTAAATTTGATGAAACTTACATATTTAAAATCAGCATTAAAATGCGATTATTTTGATGTAACTATTGGTATCAAAATTCCGTTTTTTAGAGTTTTGGTTACTATTGAGCCGGGTCGCTCCTTACTACGGTTTGTTACCACGAACTGTTTAATTTGTGACCCACATGTATGCCCGATATAAAAATTAAACCTGTTCTGTAACAAAGAAAAAATTAGGTGCCATTACTATATTATCACAGTTATTTCTACAAAAGTAAAACATTATTTACAAATCAGGATATCCTTTTCTTCATTTGAAAAATCACTCCGACTTTTTACGTCCAAAAGGATCTGACCATACTTTCATTCCTGAAAAAAAAAAACATTTTTATTTTACCATGGTCGTCATCATCGTCGTACTTATTGCCGTCAGAGTTGCCACGTTGAAACGTCAAAAAACATATGCAAAAAGGATTCGCCAAATTTGACGACACTCCTAGTCCATAACTCAAACATTGATAATCTGTTGATTCGCAAAAACAGCTACACCTTCAAACATGAACTACTGCCAATTGGGACCAATGAGCCAATCTGCCAGTGTCCCAATTTGTAAATTGGGACTAATGAGCCAATTTGGCGCCCACTACTACCAAAAACTGCATATGCAAAAAGGATTCGCCAAATTTGACGACACTCCTAGTCCATAACTCAAACATTGACAATCTGTTGATTCGCAAAAACAGCTACACCTTCAAACATGGACTACTGCCAATTGGGACCAATGTGCCAATCTGCCAGTGTCCCAATCTGTAAATTGGGACTAATGAGCCAATTTGGCGCCCACAACTACCAAAAACTGCGTAACTGCATATGGAGATCTCTTTCATTAAAAACCTAGTTCCCAATTCTCCCCGATTTTTTAAAATAAATAAGCCACCCAACCCATTTAACAGATTTGATTTCATTTCCGTTTTGAAGATATCGAATAAGGACAAATAAACGTTCAAATGGGAATAAGTCTATTAGACACTTATTCGACCACATATACAGCGATCGTCATCAGCAGGGCCGTCAAGTATTGGGGCGGGGGGACCCCCCCCCCAATGTTTTCAGCCCCTTGGTAAAAAAATGAGTCAATAAAATCGTGGCGCGAGGCGCCACGATTTTCTGTCGCCGCGAAAAAAAAAATCTCTTAAACACAAACCAGGAAAATGCTGACATGTCATTTACACAAATCTCGAACTTGGTCGGTAAAAGCAGCAGTATTACCGACTCCTGCCGTAGTTTTACAGATGGTGGGCTACAATTTTCCGTTTGGTTAAATAAAAAGTATGAAAATACTGAAATGACATAGATCGAAATATCTATCTCGGTCTGTAAACGCAGTGGTTTTATCAACTCGTAAAGAGTGATTTTATGGTTAGTGTCGCAGTTTTCCCATTCTGTTAAAACAACATGAAAATACGGATATGACACCTGATTAAATCTCAGTATAGGTTGGTAAATGTAGCGGCTTTCCCAACTTGTTTCGTGAATTTATGGATGGTGCCAAAATTTTCGTTCGGTTGAATAAAGAACGTGAAAATACTAATATGTACCATAACTTCAAACTCGTGTTTTACAGATGGTGCCACAAGTATGCGAAGTATATTTTGGGTTTACCACCTTGGACACGTAATACTAGAATTTTAGCCACGTATTCCGGGAAGTTATATGGGGGCACCTTTATCCGGGCTACTAGCAAATATTTACGTCGAAATTTTGAGAATTATGCATTGAATTCTTATTTTTTTTAAACACGTCTACTGGGGTCGTTATATGGATGACGTAATTTCACTTTGGAATTATGGGGAAGCTGAACTTCGGGGCTTCTTAGATCATCTTAACACTTATGACCGAAATTTGCAGTTCACCCTAGAAGTTGAAATTAAAAATAAACTACCGTTTTTAGATGTATTAATTATTCGTAATGCTGATAAACTGGATTTTACTATATATCGAAAGCCAACACAAAACAATAGATATCTTCACTTTAGTTCAAATCATCCCCACAAGTTAAAAGAGCAGTTGTAATTTCCCTCATTGATCGTGCCCTGAATATTTGCTCCGATTCATATATAAATGCAGAAATAAACTTTATCAGAGATATTCTTTTTGGTAATGGATACCCCATCCTTTTGTCAATAAAATAATTAACCGTAGAATAAAAAGACATTCTTGCAAAATCGAAGAAGATACTTCACAATGTGAGGCTACTGATAAGCTCTCAAATATTGTCTATCTTCCGTACATCCCAAAGATCACAACAAAATAAAAAAAATATTTGCACAAAAAATAATCTGTACGTAGTTTTTACTAATAATTTTAAAATCATCAATTTCTTAAATTCGGGTAAAGATAAGACCCCAGTTACTCGCCAAAGAGGGGTCTATCAAATACCTTGTGATTGTGGAAATTACTATGTCGGCAGGACCCATCAGAATCTAGACAAACGGTTACAACAGCATAAAAATGACATAGACAAGGCCTTAATTTCAAATAGTTCCAACAACTCCTTTGATTCTGCTTTAGGTTGGCATATATTTAATAATCCGTCCCACATGATACTTTTTGAAAACTCTTCACTCATCAGTAATGATTTGGGAATAAAACAGGTGGTTCGAGAATCAATCGAAATTAATCTCAAAATAAACAATAATATTTCTTTGAACATGGACTTAGGGGAATACTCACTAACTTCTTTATACTCAAATTTAATTAAAAATGATCTAACAAAATATTTTACTAAACCGATTTATAATAGTACTGAACCAACTACAAAAAGGCCTTTGAGACAGGCTGCTAAACAAGCAAGATTAGCTTTAAGAAATTGCATCTAATCATTTTGTTCTCTTTATTTTGAATGAGCTTATATTCTCATTTCATTCTTTTCGCCAGTCCTGGTTGAACTTCGTTGAAGTAAGGATGCTAGGGCTATTTTTAAAAAAAAGTTTTAAAAAGTGTTTTTAATTATTTAGTTTTAATTCTCACAATTTGATGTAAGTTCATTTATATATATATATATATATATATATATATATATATATATATATATATATATATATATATATAGTTTCTCTCTTATTCTTGTATTGTGCTGAAGACGGCCATTGGACATAGGGCCGAAATATCCACAGAACTAATCTCCACTGTCTTGAAAAGATTTTCCCTATTGTCTCTACTTTGTATTTGTTGTTATGGAAAGGCAGTGTTGTCTTCGTCGCTATATATATATATATATATGTATATATATATATATATATATATATATATATATATATATAGCTTTGTTGATGTCGATTGCCCTTGAGCTTTGTTGATGGTGATTGCTAATCGAACATTCCCTGTGTCCCCGTCGTCATTTATATATCCCCCGGCGTCCCCGTTGTAGTTGTGTCCCTGTGTCCTGGTCGTCATTTATATTCCCTGTGTCCCGGTCGTCATTTGTGTCCCGGTATCCCAGTCTGTAATCTCTCTTCGAGTGTCTCGGTCGTCATTTATATTCCCTGTGTCCCGGTCTGTAATTTCTCTTTGAGTGTCCCGGTCGTCATTTGTGTCCCGGTGTCCCGGTCTGTAGTGTCATCTTATAATGACGTCATATACAAAGCCTTATATACTTATAATGACGTCAAATGCAAACCCACAAACAAACAAACATGCATATATACAACTTATTTTTATATATATAGATACAGTTTCTTCTTTAGTTTTTTTTTCTTTTTTAGTTTTTTCTTTTTTTTAGTTTCTTCTTTTTATTGATTTGTTTTCTTCAATTTGTCAATGTTCATTCTAACGTTGACACTTGGAAAAATCTTTACGTGCCAAGCATGCTAAAGCTCCAACAATTTATATTAAACCTCAAAATTTGGGGTATCTGTTTTAAGGTTTTCGAATTACTTTAATCTATTGTCAAAATATATTGAAATATTTGTGCAATTCCAAGTTTTTTTTAGTTTTTTCTTTTTTTAGTTTTTTTTCTTTTTTATTTTTTTACGTTTTTTCTATTTAAGTTTTTTCTTTTTTTAATTTTTTAGGTTTTTTTAATTCAACAATTTATAATAAACCTCAAATTTAAGTATCTAAAATTTAGTATCTCAAATATATATATACAAATACAATTATTGCTCGTTTAAAGAAATAAGATATGTATTATATATACATATATATATATATATATATATATATATATATATATATATATATATATATATATATATATATATATATATATGCTGCAATGCTGTAACATACACCATATGCAGTTACGCAGTTTTTGGTAGTAGTGGGCGCCAAATTGGCTCATTAGTCCCAATTTACAGATTAGGATACTGGCAGATGGCTCATTGGTCCCAATTGGCAGTAGTTCATGTTTGAAGGTGTAGCTGTTTTTGTGAATCAACAGATTGTTAATGTTTGAATTATGGACTAGGAGTGTCGTCAAATTTGGTGAATCCTTTTTGCATATGTTTTTTGCACAAGTAGAAGGATAACAGAACAGAAAAGAAATTTATAGTTTTTACATATACTATCTATTTGGTCCGCGAAAAAATAAAGCTGGTTGGATAGCTCTATGTTTAGGATTTGATCGTATGGAATTGAATATTCGAACTTTCAAACACAAACTAATTTTCTTGGTCGTCCTCACCCCACCCCCACCCCCCAGTTTGAATAAATCAATCAAGTTTGCGCACAAGCAGGCATAGGAAAATCCAACTGAATTGTTTAGTCAGAATACAATAGAGAAAGTTAACCTTACCTCCAGGTTGAATGTTTTCTTGGATTATGCCTGCACGATTCGATTTTTGTATTTCTTCTAAAAATAAAGAACAGAGTAAACGAAAGTTAAAGTAAATTAAATAGCACAATCAGAATGCGATTAAAGTAAAAGTAAGTAAAGTATTGAGAAAACAGCTCTTCTATTCCACAGCACTGATAATCAGCAATAAAGCCTTTCATATGAAGACCATGGAGTGATGGTCTTGGTCCTCGTGATTTACCTACATATTAAGAAAGTCAGGCACGACTTATTTTAAAAGGTCAAGAAATTCAGTGTTGACAGGGAATGGTTTTAAATTATAGAACATTGGCAAAACCCAGTTTTGAAGCGGAAGTTCATTTTAAATTTAATTTACCTTATAATTTGGCAAAACTTAGTTTTGGAGAGGAAGTTTATTTTAAATCTAATTTATCAGCTATGGTTTTATGTCAATGGATTCAACTTAAAGCGAATCGCCTTCCAATGCAGAGCAGGCAAATGGTGTTTGATACAAAAAAAAAGAAATACAAAGTGTTTGATACAAAAAAAGAAATGGTGTTTGATACAAAAAAAGAATGGTCACTGAAGGGCAGTATGCTTGTCGCTTTTGTAAAGAACAGGATGAAGATTTGGACTATTTTCTCCGGAAATACCTGGTGCTTTTTGATTTAAGGGGAAAATATTTACATTGGGCTGATTTGCTGCTTCCGGGTATTCTACAAGGTAATAACCCAACCACAATAACCCAAATTGGTGTGTTTAAAGATAAATGTTTAGATAGAAAAAAAAGTTTAAAGGATTGAGTTATTTGGCTTTCAGATCAGGTATTTTTCGTTCTGTAGTTTATTATTATGTAGTTTATTCCTAGCCAGTTTTAGCGTTTGCTTTTTTCCTTTTCCTGAATCTTTAGCGATTTCCTAATGGTTGTTTAACTCTTTCAAAGTACAATAAGACTTCTTAAAGATATTTTGGGCTTTTATTATACACTTGATAAAGATATACTGGTTACCCGCCTTCACTAGTGGGATCGTAGGCTTTTCTTAAGGTCCTAATGGTTTAAATAATCAGAGGCAACGTTATAGCCCTGCCAATAGTAAAGACATATAAGGCTTCAGTATAACGTTATAGTGTTGCCAATAGTAAGGACATATAAGGCTTCAATATTTTTCCTGGTTGATTTTTTTTTCTACGGGCATTTTGCATAAAAGGTGTGGTTATATAAAGCTCGGAGGGGGCTCATTCGATTGGAAATCACAAGATCTAGTGCCCTCTTCAAGAGTCAAAAGTGATAGGAGGTCAACTAGGCCACCCCCATACCTTTCTTTCCACGAAAACATCCAACTAAAATTTCGCTGATCCATTTTGTTCAAAATAATCCAAAGGTCATATAACTATACCTCCGGGGTTGACGCAACCCGGGGTTGGTGCTTGAATAAGCTTTGGAGGGGACTCTTCGATTGGAAATCAGAAGTCTTATTACCATTTTTAAGAGTCAAAAGTGATTGGAGGGCAACCGGTCCCCCGCGCCCTTTTATCCAAAATGCATCCAGTCAAAATTTACTAAAAATAGCTATAACTCAGGCGTTGAAAAAAATCAAAGCCCCTGGGCAAAGGGCTATAAGCTACGCAAGTTGCCCATTGTCAACATATAAGGTTTCTATGGCAGGGGTGGTCGTAAAAAACTTCATAAGGGACTCACTTGATTGGAAATTGGAAGTTCTAATGCCCTTTTAAGAGTCAAAAGTGAACAGAGGGTAACTAGCCTCCACGGCCTCTTTGCCCCAAATACATATAATCAAAATTTTGAGTAAGTCATTTTGCTCAGTATAGTCCAAAGGTCGAATAACTATGCCATTCAGGATTAGCAAAATCCCCCACAGCCAAGACGCTAGGGTTTTAAGTCATGCCAGTTGCCAATTGTTAAAATATGAGGTGTTTATGGAAGCTGTAGACGTATAGACTATGGAGAAGGCTCATTTGATTAGAAATTGAAAGTTCTATCTCACCTTTTTTAGAGTCAAAAGTGATCAAAGGGCAACCAGTCCCACCCCCCTTTCCCCAAAAATGTCTCCGATCAAAATTTTGAAATAGTTCCTTGGTTCAAAGTCGGCCAAAGGCCAAATAACTATGCCTCCAGGGTTGACACAACCCGCCACAGCCCCCCGCAGAAAGGCCTGTAAGAAGCGCAAGTTGCCCATTATTAAAGTATAAAGTTTTATGGAAGAGATGGTTGTATAAAATTTGGAGAAAGCTCATTCAATTGGAATTTGAAGATTCGAATTCCCTTCTCAAGAACCAAAAGTGATAAGAGGGCAACCAGCCACACCAAACGCCCTTTCCCCCAAATGGATCCGATCAAAATTTTGAGATAGCCATTTTGTTTTTAACTAGTACAGAGGTCAAATAGCGATGCCTCTGTAGTTCACAACTTCCCCTCCTCCAGCCCCTGGGCCAAGGGTTGTGAGTAATGCTAGTCGCCTGTTGTTAATATATACAGACTGTATGCCAAAGTTGGTAAAATAAACTTAGGAGGGGGCTCATTCAACTGGAAATCAAAAGTTCCAGTGCACTTTTTAAGAATAAAATGATCAGAGGCCAACAATCGCCCCCACGTCTTTTTTCCCCAAATGCATCCATCAAAATTTTGAAATAGCCATTTAGTTCAAAATAGTCCAAAGGTTAGATAAATATGCCTCCAGGGTTGAGCCCCCCTCCCCGGTGAAAGGGCTCTAAGTTATTCAAGTTGTCTATTGTTAACATCTAATGTTTGTTTTTATTAAAAGGGAGGCATTTTTGATCCCGGTTCTCCAAAAAAGCTTAGAGTATGAAGATGAAACTTTAATGAAATGTTGAGGGGGGATACCAAACACAATCAAAACACATTTTGTTCAACCTGGTTGTGAAAAAAGAAAGTTGAGTTGTGACTTTAAGACCATGTTGAAATCAAAAGACACTATGGGCATTCAGGTTATCAATAGGGTATATCAGCAATATCTTAGGAATGACTAAGAGTACGAATATTCAATCAGAAGATACAATGTACATCCTGGGTGTCAGATGGGTGTATCTGAAATATCCTAGGAATTGCTAATAGCATTTAGTTAAAACTTTCAGAGAATGTCAAGGAGGAGTGTTGAAATAAATCAACAGCCAATAATTAAAACTATTCAATCAGAATCATATATTTTAATTCTTATGCCACAGACATGGAAAACTGGAGAATTAATTATTATTGATACCAAAAAAAAACAAAGCTTTGGTGATCAAAAACAAACAAACATTAATTTGAAAAAAAATCCACAAAAGAAATTTTTCAAAAAAGAAAAGAGCCATTATAAAACTCAAGACAAGCAGTAATAAATGACTATAATAATTCAAACTCAAAACGACCAGAAACTACTATTCAAGAATACATGAAACCCAAAATGAACAAAATTAAAGTAAACCATCATAGAAAAAAACAGAGATAACAGGTATTAAAAAAGAGGAATAACTAAATCTTAGAACAAGTAAAAATTAAATCGTACGTTCCAGTTAAACTTAAAACAAATAAAAATTACTACAAGCAGGAGTTTGGTTACTGCCCTTATCTCCCTTCCCTATCCGCAACAGTTGAATCTTGTTGCATCATTTGCACTTTACTGAAAATGTAATAGAAAATACAGTGGAATAAAATTTTGAATTAGAGTTGGGAATTAACATCATTATATGTTAAATACATCAGTTTTTTCCAGTCGTTTTGGTAATTGTAGTGATTTCATATTTACTTGTCGTCGATGTTTTAAAAAACAAAAGCATAGTGTTGAAGATACATATAGTTTTCAACAAACGCAAATGACGCAAAAGCCGACTTTAAAGGTTAGGGAAAAAGAGAAGTAGCCAAACTCCTGTTTGTAGTAATTTTTGTTCGTTTTTGTTTAACATTACCGATTTATTCATCTATATTAGTACCTGTAATCTCTATATTTCCTACTATGGTTAATTTTGATTTCTGTTCATTTTTAGTTTCACTCATGTTTTAATAGTAATGCCTGATCGTTTTAAGTTTGAATTATTATAGCAGTTTATTTCTGCTGGTTTGAAGTTTAAAATTGCTATTTGCTCTTCTTAAAAAAAAACTTCTTTTACATAAAGTTTTTTTAACAGAAAAATTATGACGTGGAATCTTAAAATATAAGAAAAAACACCGCATTGATGTTTTGGTAGATATATTCAGACGTTCTAAACTTGAGTTGTTAGAATTTCAGAAACCAGAGACACAAAAGATAAAATTAGGTGACACAGGATTTATTTACTCCTGTATGAAGGATGGGATATATAGATGGGAGTAGTATAATATCAATAGTGACCGATGGCTAAAATTTTGCAAATACAATAGTCTAGTTAGAATGGTTCAATATTTTTTCATAAAATGGCCCAGCCCATAGGTTACCACAATGCTTGCATAATGGTTAGACAACTTAGCCTAGAGATTATTTTATTATCACTGCTAATATTCGTTTCAATCGCTGTTGTCTGTGAACGCTGTACAACACTGTTGCTCTCCCCACCCCCCCTCCTACATTGCACCCTTCAGGAAGATTCTTACAGACGCTGATATATTGAAAATTCTGTTCCACTCTCTTCAATTTTGCAGAATACCTACTAGCCGATTTGGACACACAGTTCAAAGTTCATCAAGTCTTCACATAGCAAACCTTACTATAACTGTTGCTAAACTTATAGAAAAACACAACCAAAACATTTCAAACCATCCATCAGTTACATTTCATAGTTGTATAGTGCAATTTTGCATTTTTTTTGTAGTGCTCGGTCATTTTTTCTTTTTGTATGAAGACAGGTTTCCAATAAATAATAATATAAGTGTTATTATTTGGAAAGCATAGACATTATCTAACTGTATCCATAGTTATCTTCAAGCTGAAATTTACGAAGAAGAGCTATTTTAAACCACTGATAGAGTTGATGATAAGAACTTCAGAGAAATTTTCCAAGAGCATTTGGATATAATTTAAAATTTTGTAGCATATAAAATGGACAAAAGGATTTTAGGAAGTATATTTATAAAGTGGAACATGATATTTTAGAAGTGTAAGTTAAAAAGGCAGCAAGTAAAATTAGTGAAAAGGCTAGGAAGAATAGATAAGGGTTCTGAATAAAGAATAGGTATTGTGTAAGCGAAAACGGAGAAAGGAAATTTCAGAAGGCATTAAGGTGTAAACAAAAGAGATACGAAATGGAAGATGCGAACAAAATTCCAGATAATTAAGAATAACTTACAGATTACAAAAGGTGAGTCAAAGAATTTGAACAGGCACTGAATTGCAAATAAAGGGAATGTGACACGAAGGATTCAGATAAAATTACTTATAATTTGGATGAAGTAATTAGACGGCACAACAGGAATATATTACCTTATCATGTTATTTTTATATATTATTTTTAATTGAGAATAAAAAGTAGTATGTACACAATGGTTCCAGATAAAAAAATAAACAAGCCTCAATAAAAAATAAAGAGAGTTTTAAGAAGAGATGGGAGGAACCGTGTAGGAGTGTGTAAAACCATTACATAAATTTAGATAAGGATATAGAAAATAGCAAGAACGTTTTTGATAGCTTAGAAGTACTGGAAGATTTATTTAGCAGGAAGGAGTTAAAGATGGTAGCTAATGGCTAAAAATAGTAAGGTTATAGGTACCAATTGTATGGTATATATATATATTGAATTATGGCAGCTATAGATAATAAGTATTATGGAATATAATTCTTTGATAAGATAGAGGTACAATTGGTTTTAGGAAAGCTTTGAATAAATCCTTCAATAAAAAAAGTGTCAATATAGATAGCAATTATAGAGGCACTGTCTCAATTTTAGTACAATAAGAATTGAGTAGCGTGATGATAATTTAGACTAACGGATGATGTGTAGCCTATACAGATGAGAGTAGACCAGTGTGGAAGAGGGGTCATCTCATACAACACATGATTCCTCGCCAACTTTTTCTCAGGATAGCTGGCAATTACTAGCACAAACATTCATGAACAAACTAAAAAAATTAGTTTGTTCATGAATGTTTGTTTTTATAGATTACTAACAGCCTATTAAATCATCACAGAAAAGATTTAGTGAAGATCCTTCTTTCATATACTAGTGAAGTAGGTCTATATTAAATTGAATACTCTATTTTCTAAATTACTGGGAATCTAGAATAGTTTTTTATGGGCTTGACAAACTGTGTGAGCTAAAAGAATTTCTAACCAAAAAAAAAAAAATTTGCCAAAAAGAATTGGCAAAAAAAAGTACAACTGTTATCTCAATTACTTTACAAACTGGCCAAACACAAACAACTTATTTATGCTAAAGATTCTTTTACATTTTATCCAACACTTACTATATTCATCAATATGTTGCATTGGATATATAACAGTTGGGTACAATGCAAGACCAATGAATCCAACAATTCCACCTATAAATGCTCCATATTTCCAGCCACTCATTCTATAAGACATTTTGTTTTGATAGCCCTGCAAAAGATGCTTCAATTGGTAACGTCAATAAATTAGATTTTATATTAGAGGCAGGATAGTTAGTTTTTCACAAGAGACATTTTGGATCACAATTACATCAGCAACACCCACTTTAGGAGATTCTAATGCTAAAGTGTTAACTCCAATTAACTCTAAACTTAATTCCAAGTATAGTTACAGTAACTAAAGGTTGCTCTAACCAGGGCCCAACCAATATATCGACTGGCTGATATTATTGGCAGACATGGGGGGGGGGTCAGAATAATCATTATCAATTTTTTTTCATGTACAACTTATCAAGGAGATGGCGCCAGATTTCCCCAAGTAATTTTTGCTTGTCATTCCTTGGGGGCAGAGCCATCATCTCAATCTAATTATTATCAGGCTACTTCCTTTTTATTTTATACTTACTTTTTTTTTTATGTGTAACTTATTCAGGAGATGATGCCGGATTTTCTCAAGTAATTTTTGCTTGTCACTCCTTTAGGGCAGAGCCCCCAGCTCAGTCTGACCATGGTGGAGAGAGCAGCAGAGGTGAGTCAAATGAAATACAAGTATATATGTTGTCAGTAGTAAGCTTAACTTTGAAATAAGCAGTAGCACAAATTTGTTTTGCTCTGTTAGATTTTGCATAAGCTTTAGGTGTGGCTCTTGGCTATGCAACTCCTTAACTGTATATAAAGAAATATATAGCCAATACAAAATAAAAAGGAAGTAGCCTACAGACACTTTTTTATTGTTCTTTTTATGTTTTCTATATACAAATATTTTCAGTCCAGAATGTGTTGTTAACTAAGTGAACTTACTCAAAGTGTTTTTTTTTTTTTTTAAGTTATAATTTACAAACACTTGTGGAAACCACAGTTTACAGGGAAAAAAAATATAATATTAGATTGATGCTCAGGTAGTGTTTCAATGTTCTTTGTTTTTCTAAACATATTCTATATAAATCCTTTTTGTATTATTTGGAATCTGCAGTGCACCATTGAGACGGTTCTTTGGTGTGTAAGAGACCAGGGAGAAATATGTGAGTATGAATAAGGGCAGAGAATGCAGGGTTTAAACTTTCGGTAAAGTTGCTTTTTTAGGAGAATTTGTCAGCAATTATATTGGCTATCAGCCATTGCTATTTTTTTACATTAGTATTGGCTAGGCCCTAAAACTAATCATTTAATTTATAGGTGACTGTCAATATTGCCAAAATTTTCAGCAATTTTGAAGTACCCTTAGATTTCAGCTGGAATTTTCCAACTTTTTCCTATACCAAAAAGTCCAAGGATTTTTTTTAGGATCTTTAGAAAGGGAGGAGGAAGGTGCAGCACAACACAGCACATTCTTTTATATGGTTCTATCTCCATGCCCAGGATCAGTAAAAATAACAGAATCTGAAGAATAAACAATATTGCAAAGGTTAGTTAAAGAGTTTACAATTGAACATAGGTTTTTAGACACTAATTACTTTTACTGTTTAATCAATGAAAGATAGTCAAATGAAAGAAATGAAACTAATGAAAGAAACAACTGAACGAAATGAAAGAAGTCAAAGGAGAGGAATGAGAAAAAGATTCACATACTATTCAGTTTTAGAGTCTCAAATATACACTAAAGTTACCCAATTTTGATCTCTAGCATATTCAACAAATTAAGCACTGTTAAATTAAAAATACTTGGAAAATACTGCAGTCTTACCAAACTAATGAAAATGATAATTATGTAGAAGCTCTGATAAATTCATAGAAGTTCTGTTTTCTCAACAAAATAGCTTAGTTACTGCATCAAACTTATACACGTCTAGTTTCAATTTTGATGTATTGTTTGTAATTATGCAAAATAAGACAAAATCATTCCTTTTGAGTAGTAATTAGGCATTTATTACTTTCTTTTTTTATCAGGGGAATGTTTTAAGTTTTGATTTTCCTTCTTTTTTTCCCTATTGATGGTTGAATTTTTTTTGTGCATTGTTGAATAGGATGTCTGCTGTGGTGAATAATTAACCTTATGTCAATTCATTTTATTTTCTTCTTATGAATATTTGTTTCTACATCTTACATTTCTATTGAATATCTATTTATTTTGGTACTTTTTTATCTGTGCAAATAAAGCTTATGTCTCTGCTAAAAATTCATATATTTAGTATGTAATGTATGTTTTTATTGATTGAAAAATAAAAAATTGTCATCATTTACAAATTGAGGTTGCAAATGTTCTGGGCAATGACAATGACTTTTAATCAGGATATGACTATAGTTTTCCCTGCTTTGAAGAGACTTAATTTTACTTTCTCTATAGACAAGACAGACTATACAGGAAAACTCCAATAATAGCTTGAGAAAGGGCAGGTATATGCAACATGGTGAGAATACATCCTGGGGCTCTTAAATTTATTGAGGGGATATTTATTCATTACAAGGCATTTGAAATAAATTCATTGAAGTTGTTTGGCTTGCCATGGAGGGTTGATAATTCTAGGAATAAGAACTACAGAATTAGCAACACTACTGTGAAGATGGCAGCAGGGGTGTGGTTTGGTTTTGAGCTGGGGGGAGGGGGATATAAAGAATGGGCAGACAAGATTTTATCACTCATCTTTTCTGTACCTCCTGTAATCACTAGCTTGATTGGGTGTCACTATAGAATTTGGTTCAGAAAAGTTTATACACAAAACTAATACAATCCTATTGGATTGGATCCTATTGGACAAAACAATTTTATGCCTATCAGATCTCAGTAAACTGCATATCAAACTAGCAGAGTCTGCCCTTCTTTATACAAAAAAAAACTGGTTGAGCTCTAGGAACCTAATTAACCCATTTTACCCTAATATAAATTATACAATATTCACAGAAAGGGTTATGTAACCTTTACGTTATGTGTGGTAAATTATGACTTTTCTATTACTTGACCAGGCAGAATTTGAACATACTACTTGAACTGTTTTTTCAATTTAATTCTAGGCATACTAATCACTTCCTTTGCAAATTTTATATTGAGTGCCTTTATAATGACAACTTAGGCCCTATACTTAATTGTTTGTTAGTAAAACATGGTACAATACAATACCAAAAATTCTGAAAACTATATTTAAAGAATCATAAATAATTTCTAGCACCAATAATTAAGCTACACTGCTTCATTTACACTCCCTCTACTCCCCAATGCATAAATATAGTCTACTATAAGTTTAGAACTAAAAATTTAAAACACAAAAGCACAATTTAAAAACTATAGACCAATATCAAACACTTCAATTTTTTCCAGAACTATGGAAAAACTAATTGTTAAGAGAATACAAAATTATTTTCAATCAAATCTTCTTTGGCTTTTTTGGCAATTTTTGAATCAAATCTACCTCAACATGGTTTCCATAAAAAACATTCAAGTAATAAACAGCTTTTGGAAGTAGTTACTGACTTGGATACAGTGCACAATTGGTGTACTGTCAAATCCATGTTTGTCAACAAAAATAAGTGTAGGGTCATCCATTATTTTTGCAAAGTAGAACAAAGCTACCATTACCATCTTGCTGGGCATTCAATTTTACCTTTTGAAAATGTCTGTGACCTTGTTGTTCATTTTGATTCTAGTCTTAGGTTTGACAGGCATGTCTCTGAAGTAACTCATAAGGCAAACTATCAGCTATTATGTCTCAGATGTAATTTCCATAAGTTTAATTTCTATTTGTTCATTGTCATTTATAAATCAACAGTTTAACCTATACTTGAATACAATTTGTCAACATGGTATCTACTGAATAAAAAAGACAGAACAAGGGTTGAAAAAATACAGCAAAGAGCAACTAAGCTTGTACCATATTTGAAACATTTGCAGTATGAAAATAGACTGCACAGACTAGTGTTGCCAAGTCTTCAATTTTGAAGGACAGGGCAGACATTATTAACACATTCCATATAATCAAAGGCATTGATAATATTAGATCACAGTTCTTCACATTTAATGACACTAACAGGACCTGTTATCACCCAAATAAATTGTACCCCTTGCTTTCAAAAAGGAAAATAGGCCAGCATTCATTTTACAGCAGGGTGTGGAAGCCATAGAATGACCTTTCAACTGAAACATTTCTAACAGATGTATTCAAACGGAAACATTTCTAACACATTTTTAAATCATTTATAGTATTATTTGTCAGTGTTTGTTGTAGTTGTTATTTTTCATGGATTTGTATGTGTGTATTATGTCATCAGCATTGACAGAACTTCTTTTTATTATGTCTAGTATGACAAGCTTGAAAGCTTACTGTATTTGGTATTAATAATAGATAAATAAATAGTCATATTATTTTTTAGGATGTCACACCTGCTTCTTCCAATAAATTGATTGGTGTTTACTGTAGAAAAAAAACTTGAACTATTGAAAAATATAGCCTAGTTTGAGTATATAGAGTACATTGCATAGCCTGTATATTTATCATGAGAGAGAGGAGGAGGGGAATGAGTAAACAATGCAATTTTAGGAATGAAATAAGTAAACATATAGGCTACTATATGATGATTATAATTCTAAATGCAAACAAGAGCTCACTTTAGGGCTATATTTAAGGGCATTAAATAACATTTAGGCTATAAAGGAAGCAACTGGTATGGCCTAGGCTATTTGGAAAGAATTCACCCCCACAGGTGCCCTAGAAGCCTTGCCAATCTAGCCTGTGGTGGGCAGCTATACAGATAGGCTATCTTTCCCATTCTCAATGAATTGAAACATGCAGATAATGCAGGGCACTGTCATTAATATACCTTATTTTTTTCAAGGTCTCCTGCACTTCCATCTGGTTGACCCTAGAAGATATTCTTATATTTGGTTTTGCATCCTAAGAGTAAAGCCAATGTAGGCTATTTTTGTGCCTGGGCCCA
Organism: Artemia franciscana; assembly: GCF_032884065.1. Taxonomy (NCBI): domain Eukaryota; kingdom Metazoa; phylum Arthropoda; class Branchiopoda; order Anostraca; family Artemiidae; genus Artemia; species Artemia franciscana. Next base: position 34,167,859 of record NC_088880.1, on the reverse strand, counting down.
AATTAATTTGGTACATACGGTAGGTTTGTGACTCCTTGAATAATTTAATTAGAAACTAGTTCGAAAGAACGAACATTTAGAATCATTTGAGAGCGAGTGACATGAGAACATATAAATAATACTTGCTTTATTCCAATTCCAAAATATTTAACTCGTGTGTCAATTTTTAAAAAGTTTGCGAAAAGGTGGCAATGTAACGAATTTCGTATTTTCCGGCATCGCCGCTAGTAGGACCTAGAATATTTTTTCGATTGTCGATCGAAATTGTTTCATGGAAATTTCAAGGAAACATTTACTAATGTTCAGAAAGTAATCTTCTTACCGAACAATACAGAAAGTAATGCTGAGAGAGTAAACATTTACTAATGCTCAGAAAGTAATTTTCAAAACCACTATCAAAATACCGGTATGTATTTGGAGATCCTAGTGGTATAATAAAAAAGCGCTGTCAAACAAGTTATCTGGTGGTAACCCCAAAGTTATTCCTTCTTTTTTTATTCTTAGAAAAAATTATTCCAGTCAGTGTTTCCACTTCTACCGATTTTTCGGGAGATCTACCGAATTCCCTGTCCATCTCCCGGCAAAAAAAATAAATCCCGAAACTACCGGAAATCTACAGAAAACTCTGAATCCCTGGAAAATGTTAAATCGTGTTGGTGTTCATTCTTTGTTTTTTATATGGCTCATGGGTGTTGTCTGTTGAACGAAATACGACTACACTTAGTTTCAAAATTAAATACATTTCATTATTTTTCAAGCTTCTATCTGCTTCCAAAGCTCCCCTTCAAAACACAGTCAAATTTGACAAAAGGTGATCGACGAAATCCCGCTTTTCTTCCTTTCTTTCTCTGAGTTTTCAGAATGTGGTACTTTATTCGCAAATCGCTCAAACATCTTCAAAAACAAAATGAAAAACAGTCCTACTGAAAATTCTACCGAACCCTGAGAGCCATATACCGATTTTCTACCGAAAATCACCGAGGTTTTCCAGATTGTTTGAATAGAAAAGTAGAAACACTGTCTCCAGTTAAATACTTTAGCAAAATATTTGAAAGCAGAAAACATGGCTGGCATTATAGTAAAAAATGATAATATGTTTAAAATCTAAATATTGGTCGATAATCTGGTATCAAGACTCCCTCCATAAAAAAAGCACTCCTATAAATAAATATTTTTTGCTTTTCATTCAACACTCCAATTTTAGCCTAATGACTGCTAGCTAACCCTTTGCATCCCATCCCTCTCCCTCCCAACGGAAAAAGCTATAGCCATAGACTCATATAAATTGTTTTTTCTATTTTCTGGCATTTATTCATTTTTATTTTGACAGAACCATTGTAGCCTACTGACTAAACAATAGTAGGTTACCTTTCAGCAATGTTTCTAAGTAGCCTAGGGTTAGACCTCCATTTTTCTCGTTTTCTAGTATTCATTTATCTTTGTTTGTATTTTGGAAGAACCACTGTAATGAATAAACAATACTAGAGTATTGTCCAACAATGTTTCTATGTAGCCTGGAGTTAGACCTCTAAAACCCAGACAGTGCCAAATCTCAGACAGATATCTATATTAAAATGTACATTTTTAGAGTCTACAGCTAAGTTCACTTGAAAAGAAGTACTATAAAATTCTGAAAACAAAATATAAATAAAATTATAATTTACGCTTACTTGCTCATATCCTTTCTAAAAGCCCTTTACTATGTTCCACCCTTCCCCTCTAATATGCAAATATACAGCCCAAATCCCAGACATTGATTCCCAGGTATTTTTCTGTTCTTGGTTACATCACTTTACAAATAGCCTATAATAATCACTTTTACCATAAATTCAAATTTAAGCACTTTTTAACCTAACCTTATAATAAATAATTTTAGCACTGAGAAAATTTAGCATTATTTTGTTGAAAAATACCAAAAAAGATGGTTCTGAGAAAACATAGTATTATTTTGTTTAAAACAAGCAATAACTCATGCTTTTATTGAAAGTTCATCATTTTTAAGAACATAAAAAAAGGCATTGAGTGGTATGTTCACTTTGTTGGTAAGGCAGTTATAGGAACTGTCATAATTTTTTGAAAATTTGTCATTTTTAAGAGCTCAAAAAATACTTAAATTTCAATTTATGGTAGAAGTGATTATTATATTTGTAAAGAGCATAAAAAAAGGCATCAAGTAGCATGGTCACTTTATTGGTAAGTCAGTTATATGAATGGCAATAATTTTACCTTTCCTTTGATTAGGCCTATCTATAGATTCATATGTATATTTTTCTTAAACATGGACAACAGACTCCTAATCTTACTCTCTACACAAGGAACAGTCTCACTTATCTTATTTAGAAAACTCCCCATTTAGAGTAGTAAAAATAAAAATGGTAGATTTTCTTGTGCTGGATTTATTCAAATACTTAGTATTTACTCTCAAATTTAATCTTGTGGTACTTGTGTACTATAGTAAGAAACTCAAGAAGTACAGTTGAGTTAATTATAACAAAATATATCACAATACAATGAAAATATAATACTAGTTGCAAAATTATAACTATAACAGAGAATGATGGAAAGCAGGCTGCCCAGGATGGATTATATTAAATCCTTAACAAACTCTATATATTAAATATTTAGCTAAAATATACCTACATAGTTGTTTGTGCATACTATTTTGTTTTAGTATAATAAAAATTTTAAGTGATTTTAGGTAGTGATTAGCTGTCTGACTGCTGGGTATCTTGACCTATTCAAAATAAAAGAAAAATAATGCAAACAAATAAAAAAGTAGAGTTTTTCATGTAGCCTAGGGAGCATTGCTGAGGCTGTATCAGTTTAGCAATTCTGCTTCCCAGAAGGAAACACTATAAATTCTTAAAACTACTTTTTAAAAATTCTAAATTCTTATATCATTCCTCAATGTTTACCAATAAACTCTATCCCCCCCCCACTTAATGGATAAATATATAGCCCAAATTATATATACTCTGTAAATTTTCCATGTAGTGACATTTTTTTTTATATTAATTTAGTAGTTTGTAGGCAACAAGCAGCAGGAAGAAAAGAGTCAGGTTAGGTTCATGATAGTTCATGATAGGAAGTTCATTATATTTCTAATTTTGGATGTATATTTTTTTTCATTTTGTGAGGATAGGGATTAAGTCTATCCTTGTTGTATTAAGGAATGGTATAAGTTTCAGGAATTTTTGTCAGTTTTCAGAACTTTATATTGTTTCCTTCTGGAGAATGGAAATGCTAAACTGTTACCATTGTAGCTCTTCTGAAGGAGATACAATAATAGCAAAATACCTACCATATTGGTCTAGTGCATGACTACTTCAAAAGAAAACATTTTAAAATTTCAAGAATTTCTTTAAAACATTCTAAGATAGTTGCCTATATCATTTCTAAAGGTTGCTTTGCTTCACTTTGATGGTTGCTTTGCTTCATTTCTCTCTAAATTGACACCATTGTGCTCTTTCCTAATATAATAATCATTTCGCTTGTAAATTTAATTTAAAGCTCTTCAATATGCCCTAAAGTAACACATAATTCCAGCAATCCCATCAAGGTTTAGACAGAGGTGTTTTCACAAGTTAAGAATTCAGCTCTTTGTTTTAATAGAGCATACATGTCACATCACAAGAGGATAAACAACAAAAAAAATTCATTGTCAGGGTAACAACTATTAAATTGAAAAGGAGCATAAATTAAGAAATGTAATGGTAGGCTACTGCCAATGGGAAGTAGTTGTCACTTTATGATCCCTTTACTTTAAGGGCTTGAAATTGAACTTAAAAGTAAAACAATTATCATATTTTGGAAAGGGCATAAAAAAGCCATGCAGTAGGCTGTTCACCTTGTCCCTGTGTAAGACATAGAACTGTCCCCAAATTTACCTCTTCTGTTCTTGTTAATCTAATTGTAAACACTAAACAAGCAGCTAAGAGTAAGTGTATATAATTTGGGCTGTATATATTTGTCCATTAGGGGTTTGTGGGGGAGTAGAGAAATCAACTTTTAGGCATGATACAAGGTGTTTAAGAATGTTTTATAGTAGTTTTCAGAACTTTATAGGTTTTTCTTTTTAAGTTGTCATACACTAGATCTAACTTAAAAATACCATTTATTCCCTAATCAACACTCCTTCCAAATATAATATTGGATAGTCTGACTAGAGTATGCCTTCCCCTCCATAAATGGTGCCAGATATAGCCCCAGGCTTTATGCAGAAGTATTAAGAGAACACTATAATAATGAAAGTCTTACTTTGTAATATGTAATATGTTTCTATTAATCTAGTTTTTCATGTTTGATTCCATTGCTATGCACATTTTTAAACTATGTCTTTATATAACTTTTTTAGGGAAGAGGGCATTGTCATGGTAGTGGCCATTGTATTTTAAAAGAGTGTTGATTAGGCAATCAAACTGGCCAGCTTAGTGGCCTTAAATTGCTGGGGACAGGTAGCTCAGGTACCTGAACTTCCCACAATCAATAACAGTGTATTATTGTATATAATTGCATGTACTCATTGTTTGCTGACTGGAGGAGAATAGTGCTTCCAATGGCTAGTTTTTAAGGGTACTTGTATTTTGTTATTATTGTGTTTCCTTCATAAGAGCTGTAACTCTTTAGTGGAATCATCTAGATCTATATCTGGCCCTATTAGAGGTGGCTGGCATGCAATTGCCATTGCAATGGCCATTACAGTTAGAAGAGTGTTCAATATAAAATAGCATGACACTACTCTCTGGTACTATAGTGTTAACTTCCAAATAGAAATAAAGGTGAATGATTATCTTTTTTTAAGTTGAGCATTATTTTGCATTGTAAACCAACTATTGATGAGAAATAAGTACAAAACAATAATGTAACAATAATTTTTTTATTATATAGTAAAGTAAGTAAACTTATAATAAAAGTAGTAAAAAATATTAAGTAGTAAAAGTAAAAAGTATAAGAAAGTAGTAAACAATAATTTTTTTATTTAGTCTAGAGCTGTATCTGGCATGATTAGCCAAGTAGGAAGAGACAGGGATGCAATTTTCTCAGTAGTGGCTATTATATTTGGAAAAGAAAGTGTTGAATAGGAAATTGAAAAGCATTGTTCTTTTATGGTTAAACTTTTTACTTCAGAGAAGTATTCACTGTGTATTTGTTTTAACTATTTTAAACTACAAAATGCTTTATTAAAATTTATCATCTATCTTTCTGGGTTGTAAATGGCCAAGTAAACTGTTGTTAGACCAGGAATATGCTATTTGGTAGATTGTAATTTTGAAAAGAATTAAAATTTCACTTTTATAAGATTTTATTTAGGGCCTCAGTACTGGATCATATCCAGGGGAAGGGAATTTCCAGATTTAAACCCTCCCTGCTGAAATACTCCTTTGGTCCTTAAATTGGCTATAAAAATGTAGTAAAAAAAGGACACAGGATTATGATAAATAACAGTTTGAATAGGGTGAATTCTTTTATTAGACAGTGAAAAAACAATCAAAAAATATTCTGGATATTTTGATCAATATAGGCTATGTGTGATAGGAATATCCAATATTTTTTTTTACAGTCTAATAAAACGATTTATTCCTATTCAAACTGTTAGCCTATTTATCATCATGAAAAGGCAATGTTGTCTTCAAAATTACCTAAACAATTAATTATCAAATTTTTCTATGTGTTTTTTGTACCATCTTGTATTTATCTAATTTTTTTTGAAGATAAACCTGTTTAATTCTATCTTATTTTTGTTGGCTTTAGGTAAATTTTGTACCTAGGTCTAATCATTAACTCAATCCTGGCTAAGGTTCATTCATGAAAAGACATTGTTTTTTGTGCAATCAGTCAAACATATTGAATATTGAATGTTTATTTTAAACATATTGAATGTTTATTTTGTCAGGGAATCTAAAATCCTTAAGGTTGCTTCAAGCTGTATCTGGACACAATAGAGGTGTATAGATAATGAAGAAATTTTTATTCTAGGTGTTATCAATGAAAGACAATATGTAGGAGTCTTAGAATGTTTATTTTGTCAGGCAATCTAAAATCCTTAAGGTTCCTTCAAGCTGTATCTGGACACAATAGAGGTGTCTAGATAATAAAGAAATTTTTATTCTAGATGTTATCAATGAAAGACAATATGTAGGAGTCTTAGAATGTTTATTTTGTCAGGGAATCTAAAATCCTTAAGGTTCCTTCAAGCTGTATCTGGACACAATAGAGGTGTCTAGATAATAAAGAAATTTTTATTCTAGATGTTATCAATGAAAGACAATATGTAGGAGTTTTAGAATGTTTATTTTGTCAGGGAATCTATAATCCTTAAGGTTGCTTCAAGCTGTATCTGGAAACAATAGAGGTGTATAGATAATGAAGAAATTTTTATTCTAGATGTTATCAATGAAAGACAATATGTAGGAGTCTTAGAATGTTTATTTTGTCAGGGAATCTAAAATCCTTAAGGTTGCTTCAAGCTGTATCTGGAAACAATAGAGGTGTATAGATAATGAAGAAATTTTTATTCTAGATGTTATCAGCGAAAGACAATATGTAGGAGTTTTAGAATGTTTATTTTGTCAGGGAATCTAAAATCCTTAAGGTTGCTTCAAGCTGTATCTGGACACAATAGAGGTGTATAGATAATGAAGAAATTTTTATTCTAGATGTTATCAATGAAAGACAATATGTAGGAGTTTTAGAATGTTTATTTTGTCAGGGAATCTAAAATCCTTAAGGTTGCTTCAAGCTGTATCTGGACACAATAGAGGTGTATAGATAATGAAGAAATTTTTATTCTAGATGTTATCAGCGAAAGACAATATGTAGGAGTTTTAGAATGTTTATTTTGTCAGGGAATCTAAAATCCTTAAGGTTGCTTCAAGCTGTATCTGGACACAATAGAGGTGTATAGATAATGAAGAAATTTTTATTCTAGATGTTATCAGCGAAAGACAATATGTAGGAGTTTTAGAATGTTTATTTTGTCAGGGAATCTAAAATCCTTAAGGTTGCTTCAAGCTGTATCTGGAAACAATAGAGGTGTATAGATAATGAAGAAATTTTTATTCTAGATGTTATCAGCGAAAGACAATATGTAGGAGTTTTAGAATGTTTATTTTGTCAGGGAATCTAAAATCCTTAAGGTTGCTTCAAGCTGTATCTGGACACAATAGAGGTGTATAGATAATGAAGAAATTTTTATTCTAGATGTTATCAGCGAAAGACAATATGTAGGAGTTTTAGAATGTTTATTTTGTCAGGGAATCTAAAATCCTTAAGGTTGCTTCAAGCTGTATCTGGACACAATAGAGGTGTATAGATAATGAAGAAATTTTTATTCTAGATGTTATCAATGAAAGACAATATGTAGGAGTCTTAGAATGTTTATTTTGTCAGGGAATCTATAATCCTTAAGGTTGCTTCAAGCTGTATCTGGAAACAATAGAGGTGTATAGATAATGAAGAAATTTTTATTCTAGATGTTATCAATGAAAGACAATATGTAGGAGTCTTAGAATGTTTATTTTGTCAGGGAATCTAAAATCCTTAAGGTTGCTTCAAGCTGTATCTGGAAACAATAGAGGTGTATAGATAATGAAGAAATTTTTATTCTAGATGTTATCAGCGAAAGACAATATGTAGGAGTTTTAGAATGTTTATTTTGTCAGGGAATCTAAAATCCTTAAGGTTGCTTCAAGCTGTATCTGGAAACAATAGAGGTGTATAGAAAAATGAAGAAATTTTTATTCTAGATGTTATCAATGAAAGACAATATGTAGGAGTTTTAGAATGTTTATTTTGTCAGGGAATCTATAATCCTTAAGGTTGCTTCAAGCTGTATCTGGACACAATAGAGGTGTATAGATAATGAAGAAATTTTTATTCTAGATGTTATCAATGAAAGACAATATGTAGGAGTTTTAGAATGTTTATTTTGTCAGGGAATCTAAAATCCTTAAGGTTGCTTCAAGCTGTATCTGGACACAATAGAGGTGTATAGATAATGAAGAAATTTTTATTCTAGATGTTATCAGCGAAAGACAATATGTAGGAGTTTTAGAATGTTTATTTTGTCAGGGAATCTAAAATCCTTAAGGTTGCTTCAAGCTGTATCTGGACACAATAGAGGTGTATAGATAATGAAGAAATTTTTATTCTAGATGTTATCAGCGAAAGACAATATGTAGGAGTTTTAGAATGTTTATTTTGTCAGGGAATCTAAAATCCTTAAGGTTGCTTCAAGCTGTATCTGGACACAATAGAGGTGTATAGATAATGAAGAAATTTTTATTCTAGATGTTATCAGCGAAAGACAATATGTAGGAGTTTTAGAATGTTTATTTTGTCAGGGAATCTAAAATCCTTAAGGTTGCTTCAAGCTGTATCTGGAAACAATAGAGGTGTATAGATAATGAAGAAATTTTTATTCTAGATGTTATCAGCGAAAGACAATATGTAGGAGTTTTAGAATGTTTATTTTGTCAGGGAATCTAAAATCCTTAAGGTTGCTTCAAGCTGTATCTGGACACAATAGAGGTGTATAGATAATGAAGAAATTTTTATTCTAGATGTTATCAGCGAAAGACAATATGTAGGAGTTTTAGAATGTTTATTTTGTCAGGGAATCTAAAATCCTTAAGGTTGCTTCAAGCTGTATCTGGACACAATAGAGGTGTATAGATAATGAAGAAATTTTTATTCTAGATGTTATCAATGAAAGACAATATGTAGGAGTCTTAGAATGTTTATTTTGTCAGGGAATCTATAATCCTTAAGGTTGCTTCAAGCTGTATCTGGAAACAATAGAGGTGTATAGATAATGAAGAAATTTTTATTCTAGATGTTATCAATGAAAGACAATATGTAGGAGTCTTAGAATGTTTATTTTGTCAGGGAATCTAAAATCCTTAAGGTTGCTTCAAGCTGTATCTGGAAACAATAGAGGTGTATAGATAATGAAGAAATTTTTATTCTAGATGTTATCAGCGAAAGACAATATGTAGGAGTTTTAGAATGTTTATTTTGTCAGGGAATCTAAAATCCTTAAGGTTGCTTCAAGCTGTATCTGGAAACAATAGAGGTGTATAGAAAAATGAAGAAATTTTTATTCTAGATGTTATCAATGAAAGACAATATGTAGGAGTTTTAGAATGTTTATTTTGTCAGGGAATCTATAATCCTTAAGGTTGCTTCAAGCTGTATCTGGACACAATAGAGGTGTATAGATAATGAAGAAATTTTTATTCTAGATGTTATCAATGAAAGACAATATGTAGGAGTTTTAGAATGTTTATTTTGTCAGGGAATCTAAAATCCTTAAGGTTGCTTCAAGCTGTATCTGGACACAATAGAGGTGTATAGATAATGAAGAAATTTTTATTCTAGATGTTATCAGCGAAAGACAATATGTAGGAGTTTTAGAATGTTTATTTTGTCAGGGAATCTAAAATCCTTAAGGTTGCTTCAAGCTGTATCTGGACACAATAGAGGTGTATAGATAATGAAGAAATTTTTATTCTAGATGTTATCAGCGAAAGACAATATGTAGGAGTTTTAGAATGTTTATTTTGTCAGGGAATCTAAAATCCTTAAGGTTGCTTCAAGCTGTATCTGGAAACAATAGAGGTGTATAGATAATGAAGAAATTTTTATTCTAGATGTTATCAGCGAAAGACAATATGTAGGAGTTTTAGAATGTTTATTTTGTCAGGGAATCTAAAATCCTTAAGGTTGCTTCAAGCTGTATCTGGACACAATAGAGGTGTATAGATAATGAAGAAATTTTTATTCTAGATGTTATCAGCGAAAGACAATATGTAGGAGTTTTAGAATGTTTATTTTGTCAGGGAATCTAAAATCCTTAAGGTTGCTTCAAGCTGTATCTGGACACAATAGAGGTGTATAGATAATGAAGAAATTTTTATTCTAGATGTTATCAATGAAAGACAATATGTAGGAGTCTTAGAATGTTTATTTTGTCAGGGAATCTATAATCCTTAAGGTTGCTTCAAGCTGTATCTGGAAACAATAGAGGTGTATAGATAATGAAGAAATTTTTATTCTAGATGTTATCAATGAAAGACAATATGTAGGAGTCTTAGAATGTTTATTTTGTCAGGGAATCTAAAATCCTTAAGGTTGCTTCAAGCTGTATCTGGAAACAATAGAGGTGTATAGATAATGAAGAAATTTTTATTCTAGATGTTATCAGCGAAAGACAATATGTAGGAGTTTTAGAATGTTTATTTTGTCAGGGAATCTAAAATCCTTAAGGTTGCTTCAAGCTGTATCTGGAAACAATAGAGGTGTATAGAAAAATGAAGAAATTTTTATTCTAGATGTTATCAATGAAAGACAATATGTAGGAGTTTTAGAATGTTTATTTTGTCAGGGAATCTATAATCCTTAAGGTTGCTTCAAGCTGTATCTGGACACAATAGAGGTGTATAGATAATGAAGAAATTTTTATTCTAGATGTTATCAATGAAAGACAATATGTAGGAGTCTTAGAATGTTTATTTTGTCAGGGAATCTAAAATCCTTAAGGTTGCTTCAAGCTGTATCTGGAAACAATAGAGTTGTATAGATAATGAAGAAATTTTTATTCTAGATGTTATCAGTGAAAGACAATATGTAGGAGTTTTAGAATGTTTATTTTGTCAGGGAATCTAAAATCCTTAAGGTTGCTTCAAGCTGTATCTGGAAACAATAGAGGTGTATAGATAATGAAGAAATTTTTATTCTAGATGTTATCAATGAAAGACAATATGTAGGAGTCTTAGAATGTTTATTTTGTCAGGGAATCTAAAATCCTTAAGGTTGCTTCAAGCTGTATCTGGACACAATAGAGGTGTATAGATAAGGAAGAAATTTTTATTCTGGATGTTATCAATGAAAGACAATATGTGGGAGTAGATAACTTCGAAGACCACACTGCCTTTCCATGACGAAAGTAAAACAGTTCAAAATAGGGTTGATACCTTTTTATTGACAGCGAATAGATATAAAATTATTTAACTTGATATTTCGAACACATATACAGTGTTCATCATCAGCAGTAAAACTGATGATGCTTTACTGCTGATGATGAACACTGTATATGTGTTCGAAATATCCAGTTAAATAATTTTATATCTGTTCACTGTCAATAAAAAGGTATCATCCCTATTTTGAACCGTTTTACTTTAATATGTGGGAGTTAATAGGCTCTTCTAAATGATTAAAGCTTCTTAAATGTATTAGTTAGATCTTGATATGGAAATAAATGACTGGGTTTTTAATAAAGTCTTGGCAAATGAAAAAAAAGGCTAATTCACAGGAGCTTAAGTCTTGAAATACAATATATATGATATTGTAGAAACAATTTTAGGTGAGAGCGTGCTAAATACTGTCTAAAGTTAATTTTGAACTAAATTGCCGAATTGAGTACAGTTCAAGCTTCTTTTACAAGTGTGTAAAAGTCTATGCTAGACTCTATTCTGGCATCTATATATAGAAGAATAGATGAGTTTTCCATATTCTTTTATGAGTCATTTCGTAAGCAAATTCTGTAGCCTGTGAGGACAGATTTTTTACAGGGCTTTTTGTTATTAATTAATTTTTATTTATTAATCAAATGATGTTTCCAATATTTCCAACATATTCCAAGATTGGGTGACAAAAGAAGGATGCAAATCCAATATAAAAGAAGTTCAACAATATTAATATTGTTAATATGGGTGACAGCTACAATTTTTATAGTTAAGATAGATATAGGACTAGGAATTAAGGCCAGATAAGCTCTTCCTTTGTTATTTATTATTTATTTTAAATGCTATTGTAATAAAGGAGGTACAGAATTACATAACAAGTATTTTACTATTTTCATCAGCTTTTTTCATTGGTTAGTATTTTGTTCGTTCTAAATGAATGTTGAAATGGTCATTCTACAAGAAAAAACGCAGTGAGCTAATTAGATAATAATTTTTGAGCTAATAATTTTTGAGCTAATTAGAGAAAGGAGCTCAATGGTTCTTGTTTAAACCAGTAATTATTTAAAATCCTAACATTTTAAATTCACTTGATTTTTCTGCAGGCCCTTAAACTATGTAATAAGCTTTTGCAATCAAGCAGTTACAAAATTACACAATAAATATTTCGTCTTATATTCTCCTCACCTTTTTTCCCTTGGTTGGTATTTTTTTAATGCTAAGCATATGTTAAATGCTCATTCTAAGAAAAAAGAAATAGAAAAGCGCAGTGAGGAGTTTTAGAGACAATTAGAAAAAAATCAGCAGTTATTTTTAAACCAATTACTTAAAAATAGCATTTTAAATTCATCTAGTTCCCCCCCTTGAAATTTGTAATTTTTATAATTGTGGTTAACTGAAGGGCAAAGCTTGAACAAGAACTTAGAAAAAACCTGTAGGCTAGTTAGAATACACTAGAAAATAATAAAATTAAGGTATTGATCCAAAAGAACTGGAAATAGAGCTGAGGTAATGATTCTAAAAAATCTCAAGCCAGTTCCAGTTCCAAAAATTGTAGGGAGGTATATGGACTAACAACAAGTCCTTTCACCTCTTTGACTTCTTCTTCAGAAAAACTAGCTACTGGAAGCGCTATTCTCCTCCAGTCTGCAAACAATGGATATATACGATTATGAACAATAATACACTGTTATTGTTGTGGGAAGTGCGAGCACCTGAGCTACCTGTCCCCAGCAGTTTAAGGCACTAGGCCGGCCGGTACCAATACGGCTCTTCCTACTCATTCCCGCTCTCTTCTGCACAATCAAAAACTATGGATAAATCGCCTCCCATTAAAAATTGACTTCTTCAAGCTTTAATCCTTATTAAACAATATTTCTCTTCTTTAAGGTATCAATTGCTGCCTTAAATATCTTACGATCAATTTCCCATGGCAGGTTAGAATCCAGGATAGCTGTATAAGTATTTGGAATCTTAGCCAAGGAGCAGAAACGCTTAAGAGCAACAGTCTCCTCACTCTGAGCCTGGCAATCAAATAAAACATGCTGGATTGTTTCCTCTGTTGAAAAGCAGATTCGGCATAAAGGGGAATGATGTAGCTTCCAATTAAATAACAAGCTATTTAGAAGTAGGGCACCTGAGTTTTAGAAGTAAGCATAAAGTACAGGTCTTTAGTTCAAATGTGTAGAGTCACATTCTTAGTTTATTTTCTAGAATGCTGCCATATTTGGAAAATGTTACTGCATATGTTGACATTCTTTTGCAAGTAGCAATTTTGAATATTCCTAATTTTGTAACATTCAAATGAAACAAAATGTAATAAGTGTAAGACTCTTAATTAAGACAGTGATGTTGAAAATACAGACTTTTAGTTGTATTTCTACAGGAAAGAAAACTTTTCATAACAGTCGCTGTTTTATTGAAATGGTTTGACTATTTTGAAATTTGCATTTCATTTTAAATGTCAGTGATTAATTTTGCAAAAAATGGTTGAAGATGCTTGACAAAAAATAGACGAAAAAAAGGGAGGAAATCCTAATTTTCCTCAATATTCCCTTAGCTGCTTATCTTATTGTAGATTTTTGAAGTCATCAGTAGGAATATTGCTTAATTTTATGTGAATTAAATATTCACATAATGTAGCAGCATGTGTAATCTAAAATGTAATATATTATGGCTGGCTTAAAATTAGTGCATTCTCAATGTTGTAATTTTTTAAGTTGCTCAATAGACATAGCTATTCCACATTTTTGTGTTCTGCTCAATCTCCAAACAAAGGAGAGAATGATTGCCAAAGTGGGGCTTTGCCATGCTGTATTTTCTAAGTATTTGATTGAATTCTATTTTTTTCAAGTCATTAGAAGAAGTTCTAATTGGTATTACAAAAAAGTGTAATATTTGGTCAAATTTGTGAAAGAAAGCTGTAACTTTCCTGTTGGAAGTTGAAAGTAGGTCATTAACTTTGGATATTCCCATCAACTATAGTCTAACTGTGTTAATGCACCTTCTCTTGAAAGGTCCTGACTATGTCTATGGTTTTTTCAAGCACCCTTAACTTGTTATTTCATCACTTTCTAGGAATGATGTCTTCCAATCTTTTGAGGATATCTTGCAGTTCATTGCTCAAAGCCCCAATAAGGATTTTATCTTCTGCAGGGTTGTCAAGCCGGAAAAATTTGACTGCAAATGAAAATCAATTTGGTTTTAAAGTTATTGAAAAAATTAACCATAGTATAAGAACATCTTTTAATTCTGATAATAAAATATCTGATCAGAAATTGAAACAAGTGTATCAGTTAAAAGAGAGAGTTCAGCTTTTGAATTATAGTGAATATATGACAATTCTAACAGCTATGGTATCCCAAAAAGAAAAGTCAAAGAATTTGGGACGTGATCATCATGAGATGCTCAAGCATGTGTCTCAGTATGCAGTCAACTCCTACCGCTCTTGGACAATGGATCAAGTCCTAACAGCAAGCACAATTATATTCTATAACTTGGATGATAATTATAGAGCTAAATTTGCTATTCGTGTCATGCCCTATTTACAAGAACAAATTATTTCCATGAGTACTCAACAATTTGTGCAGTTCATGTTTCTAATTAACCTAATTAGAAAGTTTAATTGTACTAATGTAACAATTCTGGAATCAAAAGTTGAAAGCTGTCTTACAGAATGCACACTTGACCAAATTTGTGTAGTTTTCATGGGGATGTTTAAATCACAAACATCACTCACTTCAATAACTACTTTGAACAAAATTATTGAATTTGTTGAACGTAGCTCAAGAATACTTAATGATATTCAACTAAGTATTGTCCTTAAGTTTTTAAGCTACCATAAAAAGATGTATGGCGCTATTCAGTCAATGCATATTCAAAATATATTTCTAGAAAGATTGCCACTTTTGAATACATATAACTGTTCTCATATTCTGTCCATTGGGCAGTATCAAAGAAGTTATAATAGAGAGATAGTGAATTACTGTGTTAAAAAATTGTTACATGAAATAAAATTAGTTAGATTAAAAGAAATTGAGAAGTTGTTGCAGTGTCTCTGTTTTTTGAATCAATCAATTTTTGAAGATATAAATGTGTGTCAATTACTACTTGATGAATTGAAAAGTGAGCAGAGGAAGGAGGAGCTAATTATGCATCCAAAGTCGTTAGTGAATTTGCTATTCAATTTGTCACTTTTGAACCCTTTGCCTGATGATTTTCTTGAATTAGTCTTAAGTGAGGAATTTATCAAGGCGCTTCCAAGTAAGTATTTTTGGTAATATGGGAGAATATTGAGATACTACTACTAATAACTCACTGCAGGACCAAGCTGCCTGAGGCCAACACAGCTACACACGCTCCTCCTCCAACCTAATCTATTCAAGGTCTCCCTCTTTACACCCTCCCAGGAAGTTCCTATTTCCTTTAAATCTTTATTTATGACATCCTCCTAACCCAGACGAGGACGACCTGCTTTCCGTGTAGCCTCAGACGGTTGGCCAAAAAGGTGAGATTCCACATCAAATGAAGAAAAAAAGGTTTATTTGTTGATTTTCAATGATATTTATATTAAAGTAAAACATTTGAACTAGTTGAACATTCAAACAGTTCATGGTTGTAAGAAAGTAACTCCTGTTAACACTTTAGCAACACTAAACCTTAAAACCGATAAATTATTGTGTATACTGTTGCTGTCACACAGGGGCTTAAATTCACGAAAGATAGGGGGACCAATGCATTTTTTCAAATCTAGGGAAGGAGGGGGCCATTGTGTTTGTTTTTCAGTTATTGCCATAAAAATACCAAAAAAGGCAATTTTCAATGAAAATAGCAAAATAAATTTCAAAATCTAAGGGAAGACATATTCTTCTGTCTTCTCCAATTGACGCCACTCCTGTCACACTTAAAGGCTATGTTGGAAACTTTCACACTTCTGAAAAAATTGTCACACACTTCTGAAAAAATTGTCAGAAAGTGCCTGCTAAGTTTTTTTCGTTAAATTCGAAAATCCGTTAATTCGAAAAAATTTAGAAAAATTGAAGTATTTTTAACTTACGAACGGTTGATCAGATCTTAATGAAATTTGATGTTGGGAAGGATTTTGACTTTTTGAGACTTTTGATTGCTTGAAAACTATTACATTTTTAGGGCAGCCTCACATTTTGTAGGCATTTCAATGTTGAAATGCCTACAATGAAGTTGTTATTCATTGAAGTCGTAAAACTTGCTTTTCCTCCATTAAAATTCAAAATTTGCGGCATATAGTTTACTTCATAAGCTGTTTTGTACTTTTTGCTTATTTTTTGCTCGTTTGCCAACCATGTCTCCTTTTTTTTAATTGACACCCACTAGCGGAAAACTCCTCAACTGTATATGGATGTCTACTTCATGAAATATTTAAATCGTGATTTTTGACTGAGCAACTGAAAGATCTAATAACTGAAAAAATCACCTTAAGATGACATAATAATACCCTAATAAAGAATTCTGTGTCCTCTGAAAATCCGCCAAAAGGAACGATTTTCTTTTAAAATGATTCACCCGCCCCTAATTAGTAACACCAGTTTAAACTCTTAGTTATACTTTTACCGTCATTACTATATAGGCTACTTATTATGTGGTGTATTTGAGGGAGGCCTATATATTCCCTCTACAGTAAGTGATTTTTGTGATAAGCCTGCTGCTGTGACTTGCTACCAAAAGACAATATGTGTAAAATTCAATTCTTTAGCCTCAGGTCTATCCACTCGCAAAGCCAGAGTTATGATGTTGCATAGGCTTTTTTTTAGAAAAAGATCTATACTTGCTTAAAGATAGGAAAAATGTTCTTCTTTCAACGAGTTTCAACGAATTTGAAGTGTATTTTGAATCTTAAAAACGTTCTACTTCAAAGATCAAAATTTTAATTCGGTATATGAATAGAACTGAATTTCAGCTATTGAGTTAAATCAAGTTTATTGTCTTTTGTAGATAAATTAACTATTGGAGAACAGGAAAATAACATACTGTTTCTCAGGGGGCATAAATCTTGATGATGGCAGAAAGTTAAAAAATGTTGTGCTGGCAAAACATAGTTTTACATGCACTGAAATATGGAATATGGATAAAAAAAAGAAAAATTGTGAAAATCAGTTGTATATAGAGTGAAGAATTGGATATTATGGATTATAGGACGGTCATGTCGCATTTTCGATGACTTTATGAATTTTGCTTCAAACACTTACGAGGGACGTACCCTTTGGCGTCAGCAACACTTTTGATGTGTTGTAAACCAAACTTGTGAAGACTTGAACCAAATTCTATTTTTAGGAGAAAGATATCCTCTAGTTGATTTTTATCTCTATAACATTGCCATATCCTCGGCCATCGAAAAACCAGGCTACAAAGGACCAATGCCGAGTATGAAGTTTTTAAAGGAAGTACGGAACAAATGGGTATGTCTACCCATGATGGGTATCTTTATTGTTTACTTGTGCAAATTCTAGCGTCACTGGGAGTTGAACCGTCACTGGTTGAAATTATTGCGTTTTAGATGAAGAGGGAGAGTATCAGGAACTTTTTGGAGAGAAGCAGAAAAATTGTATTTTTTTACTATTTTTTTTTAATTTTCTTTGAAGAGCCCTTTATACACTCCATATTGGAATCCTCCTTTGTGTAGCCTTGTCTTTAGACACTTGCTTGCCACTAAATGATAACATCATTCCTATGTGTCAATTCTACATTTCTTAATTCAATTTTGATTTCTGAACTTTTCTAGTCTAATCCCTTTACATCTATTTGAAGTTTTGGTTCAGTGGCTAGCTCATACTGATATGCAGAGGTGGGTCTCCTGAAGTTTGTCCAAAGAACATCCTTGTAAAAATTCCTTTTTGAGTCCTAGAAAGAAACTGCATACTCTAAGGCTTAGAGTATTAAGTTGAAACTTTCAGGGTATGTTGGGGGGGATGTTGGACTAACCAAAAGGAACTATGCGCATGCTACTACTGCTACTATTGTTAATACTATTGCTACTGCAGTGGTAGTAGCAGTTCCTTTTTTGAAAAATTGTTTGGTTTTTAAGGCAGTAACATGTTTTCGTCAGTGTTGCCACGTTGAACCGTGAAAATGACTAAACGAAAGTACTTGGTTGAATTTGACAATGTTTTTTGTCTGAAAAATTCAAACATTAACAGTCGGTTGATTCCCAGAAGCAACTGCACCGCCAGGGGAAAGCCTCGCTTTCTTGTGCCATTTTGTGGCATTTGTTTTTGCCTATTTTCTGCTGGTTTTTCACCCACGTTCCATTACAGATTGAATTCCTGATTTCTCCGAACTTTTTTAAGATTTATTTATATGGCTGTAAAAGTTGTAACGAATTAAAAAAAAATTACTGTCCTTGCTAGGCTACTCCAGCAGTAAAAAAGTGCTTTTTTTCTTCCGCCCGGGAGGGGGAGTACAAAAAAGAACTTTACAAAACCCATCATAATTTGTGCATATGTATTTTGTTACTTTTTCACGAGTAGGACAAAATTTTCGGAGGGGAGGGGGGCTAGAAAAAAATGTAGTTTTTTTCTGCATACTTGTATGCATGGTCGGAAGAATATGGGTGATTTTGTTTTCTCTAAAATTGTTTCAAAGGACCCCTCTCCCCACAATAAAAAACGAACATTAGGGCCTATTAATGCAACTATTTCGTGTTCTTATGAAAAATGCTACCCCTCCATCCCAAAAGTCAACGTTGTGTACATTTATGTTTGCTTAATTATTTTTATGCTAGATAGGGAGGTTTTTGTTTGGATGGTTTTAAAACAGTTTTTGTCGATCATTAACAGTTTTAAGGCAGGACTGTGTGAACCTGTGTTAGGTGCAAAAATAGAAGCAATTTTGTCTTGAATACCTAAAGTTAAAAAAAAAATTACACATTTCTGCTATATATATATATAAAAACAGTGATAACTTCTTTTAGTTTACAATGTTTCCTTATTCTAGATTTTTAAAGATCACAAGAGTAATCAATCCATGGGACTTTCAATATTATCAAGAATAGAAGAAGCTGTAGAAAAAAGTCAAATTCTTCATGTACTACCCAGTTATGCCATGCCAGGTTTTAATTGATTTCCTTACTTTATTAACTAATTTTTCCTTTTTAGTTTCATCAATTTAATGTATAGTTCTGTATCTAAAGATATAAATTGTATGCTAATCTACAAAAGTGCAAATTGTATTAATGAAGCTTGCGTAATATTTGTGTGCAAAACTCAGGGTAGTTGGAGAAAGCCAAAGTTTTGTGGTAAAAAAAGCAGTCATTAATGGCAGCCTCTATAGGTCCTTGTCTGTAAAGGGTATTTTTTCATCATTTCCTATTTGTTTCTTACTAGCTTATTTTAAGACCTAACTATATAATATATTATATAGAAAGTATATATTATGGAATTATATGATAAGAATGACCCATGGATTAAAAAACGTATCTAGCTCAGAAGAACTTCCCTATTTCGCCTTATAATGTGTTAGAGGTAATTATTTGGTCAGAAAAAAAAGAACTGTTCTCCTACTCTAGCAATTGAGATAAACGAGCACTTGATCGAGGTCTTGACCTTACTTACCTATCAAATTACCTAAGACAAGAAGTATAACCAAACCGTCAACTAAAAATAATTATTTGGTTATAAATTTACAAGCAAAAACACCTTAAATCTAACGAAATATTCCCAAGTGATTACCTCCCATTAGGGATCCTCAGAGCAATATCGCCTGCCTAAATGGGCTTCGGCGCTTTAACATCCTTACCCGGCAAGGTGGAGCGTCTACCGTAAAGCTCATGGTATCCCTATGTTTGGTTAAAAACATGTGAAATACATGCCTACTAGTAAAATTATTCAAAAAATACCTACCAAATTTACTTAAACGTTCATTATACAGAAAACTAAATTTTTGAAATTGCCAACTGATTTTATTGGTAAAACCTCTCAAGACCAATTTTCGGCGACACCACCTATGGGGTTGCAGCAGGTGCTGTAATACCAAACCTCATTAGGTGGTGTTTCAACCACACCACCTTTGGGGTTGCACGAGGTACTGCAATACCGAGCCTCATTAGCAGATGCTTCAGCTACACCACCTTTGGGGTCGTAGCAGGTGCTGCAATATTAAACCTCATTAGCAGGTGGTAAAACCACACCACTTTTGGGTTTGCACGAGGTACTGCAATACCGAACCTCATTAGCAGGTGCTTCAGCCACACTACCTTTGGTGTCGCAGCAGCTGCTGCAATACCAAACCTCATTAGCAGGTGGTAAAACCACACCACTTTTGGGGTTGCAGTAAGTGCTGCAATACCAAACCTCATTAGCAGGTAGGAGGAACTGGCCGTGACTGGAGCGAAAATCGAAAGCATCCGTTTTGACTAATCAAATTCATTTGTTTTACCAAAAATATCAAATAAAAATCAAATACATTAGGTTAATCATCGAATGTACAGTATGTACCTTACTTTATTTGTTCACTTAGCACCACAATGTAGCCACACTAGAGAAGTTTCGGAAACAGTGTACATTTTAAGCGAGCGCTGTTAGTGAAACTTTAAACTGGTTTTACAAATCATATTTCAGAATATTGTAAAGCTTAACTCAATTTTGGCACTGAACTAAATTTAACAAAGGAGAGAATCTGACATTTATTTTTTCCCCAGAAAAATCATCTTATATTTTCTTTTGAAATTAATTATGGCCTTGATATTTAACGTTAGTTTTAATAATAAGGTTTGGATTTAGAGTCTTCTATTCGAAACGATTTAATTGCCCGTATAGTTTCATTAGATTAATCTGTTGCGGTTTTTTCTTTTTCTTTTAATTGGGTTAGAAAAATAATTTAAAACAATTTATTATAGTTTGAAATAAATTTTGCTTTAGCTAAAATGCAAACTGCATTGTAAATTAATTTAGTTTTAGAATTAT
Organism: Artemia franciscana; assembly: GCF_032884065.1. Classification (NCBI taxonomy): domain Eukaryota; kingdom Metazoa; phylum Arthropoda; class Branchiopoda; order Anostraca; family Artemiidae; genus Artemia; species Artemia franciscana. The sequence goes on along the minus strand of NC_088880.1, from coordinate 34,146,963 downwards.
CCGTTGTATTATTTTTTGCAATCCAGAATAATTTTATTAAACCAGCCATACCATTAGTCTCAAACATCTGACATAAATGAATTAAAAATACATTTAATTCCAAACAATTTTTTCTATTATTTTTCCTATATCCTCTTAATCGGTTTTTACGTTTAATGGGACAATTAAAAGAAGGGTACTCAGTTGAACCATTAATACAATTAGCAACGACATCGGACATATCTCCATATTTAGCTACTCGATCATTTAGCCCAGAAGGATAAGCTGTACCGAGAGCATGGGTCCAACAATCTTCTCGTTTGCGCAATTTGTTATTTTTCGCTTCTTTAGATAAGTTTCTTGGGTCTGGATTTTCTAAAATTATAATAGTTAGATTGGATAACAAGCATGTACCATTATTACAATGTTGAACTGGATAATTATTAGTTTTTTTCCTGGTAATTGCAGTTTTATGTCCCGAAAATCTCATACATATATTGTTAGTAGTTTAACTCCTAACAAGCACGTACCATTATTACAATGTTGGACTGGATAATTATTAGTTTTTTCCTAGAATTTGCAGTTTCATGTCCCAGAAATCTCATACATATATTGTTAGTAGTTTAATTCCTCTTATTTAACTCCTATAAAAGGAAAAAAAGATCAATCTCGAAAAAAATCTGATCCCTTGAAAATTTTATTTCTCTTCTCCTGTAATCAGTGCTTTTACTATCCACGATTTTACCCATATGAAAATTGGTATCTTGGAAATTCCTTGAAATAAACGTTCATAAATACACGACCGTTGAAGCAAAATAAAAAAAAATTGACTTTTTTTACGTTTATTTAGCGATTTGGATAATCCAACCATCTTTAGTGGAAGTTTGGGAAAACATCTGAGATCTCGAGCATAGTAGATGCCGTTTTTCGAAGATACACTGCTTTGTTTTGGGTATTACGATATGTATTTGTTTTTAAGAGTTTTTTTTTTAAATGATAATTGTTTTATTTTGTGTATATTATTACCTAAACATATTCTGTGCAGTTGTACTCCTTGGTGTATATTGTATAGACTAATGACTAATATATATTCCTTAGACGTAGTTTTTTGCGAGACTGAAGATGGTGTACGAATCCCGTTACCTGAAGAATACAAAAAATCCGATGAGATAATCAGAAAACCAACTGATAATCAATTAAAATGGAATGTAGTTGTTCTAGGAATGAAAAATAAGTACCAAAGTGACTCGCAGCAGCCTATTGCTGCCTTCTCTCAGCGACTGAACTTGCTTCGGAAGTTAGGCTACCATGTTATTGAGGTATGTTTTCTTTTTTCCTATAGGATATCTCATTTTATTTTCTCATATCCTTCCAAAGGTCTTGACGATGGATTATTTTTTTTTTATCAGAAACTAGGGTTTAATATAAACTTATATAAAAAATTATGTTATTCATATGATTTGATTTTAAATGAGCAATACGTAGAATAAAAACATATTGGTTCTAAAATCAGAAAAACGTAGTTCTTATATTATACCATTATTTTTAAAATTTTCCATGGGATCCTAAAGCTCGGTCTAATGGGAGAGGATCCCATCTAGCCCATTTCTGCCGCATAGCATTCAAGCTTCTCTCTTCAGGAGAGGTGGGGAGGGGGTGCCCGCCCTCTCCAATCATTTTCTGAATAGTACCTATTCATTGCCTCAGCTCAGTCCAGCATTCTCAGCCAATTTTATTTTTCGCAATTTTTTTTCTATAGTCAACCCCTCATATAAGGTCTGTGGATTATCCTCAGCGGTTCCAGTTGCAAAATTTAAATTAATTAATTAAACACAGTTTTTTTTTTCTCAGCTGCCTAGTCTGGGGTAATACCATTTTACTGACTATCTGGTGATTTTTGTTGGTAATACTCCCTGAGCTTGTGACAAGCCTAGACAGTCAAACCCAAGACACAAACACAGACTGTCAACTAAATATTGGTGAATCAATATTTAACTGATTTTTGTTAGCCCAACTGTGTTAGCTTATAAATGGGTTCACTCGCCTAACACTCTAGACAGACAGGCCCTTTTAGGCTTTAGACGCTTATTTCCCTTGCAATGCCAGTCAACTTGTTGGTCAACTAACATTGAATTATTTTAGTAATTTAAATTATAATTATTTTAGTTGATGATTTTAGTAAAAGCTTGAGCACCAGTACTTAATGTTATGTTTATTTAGTATGTGTTAATTTTTTATTATGCATTGTGTAACATTTTGAATTTAACCTAGTCTTCGATAAATGGTAACTTTTCTTCAGTAGCGCTCGAACAAAATTCTTGCCCCCCCCCCAATAAAAATGCTGGCGCTACGCCCCTGAGTTTGAACTTTTGGTAAAATAAGGTAGCCTATATAGTCTTTAATGAACCGTTTAGCATATTCAAAATCTTCGCTTTTTCCAGACGAATATAATTCCAACGTCGAAGCATTCAAATGCATCAAATATTGACAATTTAAATATCTGGCTATTAGACCTGCTCGAAAAAAAAACTATTTGGTGAAAAGAACTATTTTCTGGTATTTTCATTAAAAATTGAAAAATTCCCCCTCTAAATTTTGAAAAATACTTCCATCCCACTGGCAGATCCAGGGGGGCCTGCCTCCCCCTCAGATATTTTTCCCGCCCTCTTTCACTTTTTTTTTCTTTCTTTCACTCTTTATTTTAGAATACATTTGTAAATTGTTGGCACCTTTGTCACATTGCCCCCCCCCAAAGATTTTGCTCTAGATCCGCCCCTGTTCCTCTCCGCCCTATATTTTCGTGAACTGGTGCCACTGCTGTGTAATCATCATTTTGAATAAAATTAAGTCAGGCAAAGGTTTGGGACAATGCCAAAGTCAGATAACATTTGACTGTCATTGAAAAGTTTTCTTCTTCTTTTAAACGTTGATGAGAATAGTTATTTTTTACAGTTTTTATGTCTCAGGTAGTCGCTGTTTATTAATATGTCGTCTCAGCTTGGGTATAGACTTCAGAGTATTTAACTACATAAAAAAAAACCTGTGAACTTTGGTTAAATCAGGTAGCCTATAATCTATAATAAACCATGCGGTCTTTGTAGAAAGTTCATTGTGTAAACACCTTATTTTGGATATTAACTTTTCAATAAAGTTAGAGTTTAACCTGTATGATTTCCCTAGAGACGTTTATAATCTGATTATTTTATTTACTTGCTATTGACATTTTTGTAACTTGAATATAAAGTAAGTTCTTGAATATTAAATCTCCTGGGATTTAGTCGCTTAATACGTACGTTACTTGGACAAAGAGATTTAATTACCTTTGAAGATTGAACTATGTGTGCAGAGCAGCGGTATGGTTTATGGACCCTGAATATTGTGCCATCTGCTGAAAAGCAATAACTAGCAAAACAGGTGGCGTGCAGTATATCAAATGTAATAAATGGTCTCATTTTAGCTGTGGAAAAACTATGTACTCAAACGACTTAAAGAAGACCTCCGTGTGTGTAATTTGTACGCAAAATAGATTCACCAAAAACATGTGCTCTAACTAAAATAAAAAAAAAAACAGCCAAATGACAACGAGATGAACAATGATCAATTAATGACGAAAACTATTTTCCCAAGTGAAAACTTGTTGACAAAATCACCATTCACTCCTGGTATTTCACCGAGACTTATGGCTGCTATAGAAAATATAACGGTATAAAGAAAATACTGCTCAGGTAGTTAAGGCAGTTAAGGCAGTAACATGTTTTCGTCAGTGTTGCCACGTTGAACCGTGAAAATGACTAAACGAAAGTACCTGGTAGAGTTGCCTCATATGTGACGAACCGACAAAAGACAGCACCTCGTTTGATTGTCATCATTGCTTTCATTGCATGTATCCGGCCTGCACTACAATTGATGCAGACATAGTCCTTGCTCTGCAGAAGCCCTCGGGACGATTCTTTCTTTTTACCTGTGAAAAGTGTTTAAATCAGGGCAATGCCGTATCCAGGGGATAGGGTTTCGACCCCCCCCCCCCGAAATGATTGTCTGACTCGTAAAAACGTAACAAAAATGAATATAAAAATATGTCCGTTTTTTTGTATACCCACCCTTTTACCATGAACCAGGGTAATAAAACCAGCTCAAATTATTCCAGTACTGATGTATCTGTTCAGTGCAGTTGCTGTGTTACCAGTCAAGCCACTCAAACGGGACTACAGTATCCTCAGTCTTTTCATACAGATGAAGAGGCTCTTGCAGCGGATCATATTCCCGGGTGACGTGTCTGCAGAATTCACATAAGTGGAGGCTGTAGAAAGGCGGAGAATTGCACGTTTTTCCATGTTTGCGTGGATTTTTCGAAGGCATCTGCCCTGACGAGCGTTGTCTTCTGCCACACAAATCTCTGTATAAAAAGTTTACTCATGGCTTTTTTTCATGAACTCTTGTCCTAATGTGCATCTCATTTTCCGCAGAAGGAAAAAGCTACGTTCCAAGAGTGAATTGCGAAGTCCAAAAACAGGGAGTGAAAGTTGATACAAGACTGCCAGAGACAGCTATATCCAGTCCCGCTTATGAGTTTGAATCTCATACCGCCTGTCTTAAATCAGCCAATGCACATCCCTGCTCCATCATATCAGCCACTCTCGCTATTGAAATCCTGGAGAAACTGACAAGAACCAACATTATCAAGCATTCTGCCAATCCTTCTGGTCCAAAAAACCAACAGGTATGGAATTTTAAAGAAATCAAAGAATCGCCCTTCCTTCAAACCATTTTTTCCGAGTTTTCAACTTGGAACTGATCAAGTTCCAAGCAAGTGATTAACTGATTAAATTCTTGTGTTGGCAAACAAATTCGGGACCTCCGTGTAAAACCTTTCATTCATCCAAAATATTCGTTTCCGAAAATACTGATGTCAAATGTCTGGTCACTTATGAACAAAATGGAAGAGGTTGAACTATGCTTGGAAAATGAACTTGTTGATATTGCTTGTATCTGTGAATCATGGTCCGCGACTGAAGAGCCTGTTGCATTTTACGGATATGATACCTGTTTCAAACCAAGAATGACACCTGATGACATTGCAGTAACACATGGTTGTGGTATTAATTGTCGATCCTCTTGTGATGTAGGCCTAAGAGGCTACCTTAGGATGTGGCATCACTGGTAGTATGTTGTTTACTGTCCACCCTGTGGCCCTTATCGTAAAGACTTTGTGAATTGCTTACGGAATCGCTCTGACAAAGTACGATCCTTGTATCCTAACGCTGGTATCATAATGCGTGGTGACGTTAATGGCTTAGATCCCAAATGGCTAAGCGATTCTCTCTCACTAAAGCAGGTTGTCAATGTGCCAACAAGAAAACAAATATTACGGCACCCTAGTTACATTATCCGTCCCCCTTTAGGTATGAGTGACCACCTGTGTTTTGCTTGGGTACACTAATCATTTTATCTCAAATAAACCAAAAAAAGTGTGGTATACAGGCCCTTCCCTACTCAGCTAGTAATTCTTTACAAGAAATGGCTCTTATTGTCTGATGGTGACAAAATGGCAAGTTTGTTCTGTTAGGAACTGTTCGAAAAATACTTTAAAATTTCCCACAAAAAAAAGAAAATATGTGAAATTTAATGAAAGACCCTGGATTACTCAAGATATTCCGGATCTGAATAAAACTGAGGTATGAATTGCATTTAGCTGGACCTAAGGAAGATTTCAAAAGATTAAGAAACACAATTTTGTATAAAGTAAGATGTTCAAGTAAGTAAGACGGTTCTAAAATAATAAGCAAAATATACTAATCCAACCCAAGAAAGTTCCATGATACAGTTCAGAACATTATCGTTAAAAAAGTGACCAAAGTACAAGTGAGGAATGATAATGGTAAACCTCTGCTACCTAGTGGAATTAATGATTTGTTGCATCAGTTCGTAAAATTCATCCGCGACTGACAATATTACCACCTAATGACTCAGTTTCAAATATCCCTATCATAGAGATTAGTTCAGTCGACACAAATGTTGAAGGCACTTGATTCTCTTAAATCTAGTTACCCTAGTGAGATACCGATTAAACTGACTATTTAGCGTGCTAATCTTTTATCTACTCCTTTAACAGCAATTTTAACCAATGTGCTATTGATGGTGTTTTCCCAAGCATTTTCAAACAGGCGTATGTTACCCCAAGCGCAGGGCCCCTAAGGACATTACTGATATGAGGTCAATATGAAAAGGCTCTTTCAAAACTGTTTGAAAGTTTTATTTTTTATTTTTTATTTAAGGACATAAATGATACTATAGATTCCCAACAATTTAGATTTAGACCTGGGAATAATATTGTTTATTATTTGCTTGAATTGTTGGATACCATCCTTAAACATTTAGAAAATATAGGGCTCATGTTGATGCATAATTTGCTGACAAAGCTAAGGCTTTTTTAAGTCTTCACCATAACGAAGTAGTCAAAGAAGCTAAGGATATGGATGCCCGTCCATTTGTTGCACACATGCTTGCTAGCTTTCTTTTTAAAAGATATCAGTGTGTCCAACTCCCTGATCACGAGCCATCTTGTTTTTTTTTTTTTCTTTTTTTTTGGTTTGCCACAAGGGACAAAATTAGGCTCACTTCTTTTCTTATTGTTTTTAACCGTATTTTAGCAACAATTCGCGAACGTTTTAAATTTGCTGACGATTTAAGTGTCTTATCACTACGACTAAGTCCTCCAACTACCGAACAGTCTGACTTGACGAGAATTTTATGGACCTAAAAGCTGAATTAGGAAAGGTAAAACTGACGGTCAGCGAAACTAAGAGCTCTTATATGACTTTTTCATTCCTAAAGGTTGACAACCACTCTTCTATCAATTCCCTACTGCCGACAAAGAAAACTGTTCCAATACTTCGAATAGTTCTAGACGAGGATTTAAGATGGAACTCACACGTTGGCTATCTGACTAAAAAAGGCGGCTCACTTTAGCATTGATTTTCCAACCTGAAGAGATTTGATGTACCAACTGAGGTTTTAAAGTCTGTATACTGCAGCTATGTTAGACCTTCTCTTTAGCATGCATGTCCAGCTTCACATCCGGGTTTGACGAAAAATCAGTCAGATAGACTTGATTTGGTACGAAAAAGAGCTGTAAAAATTATACTTGGACACAGCTACTCAACATATGATAATTGACTAAAACAATTCAACCCGAATTCACTTGATAGTCGCAGACATGAGTTGACTTATCGATTTGGACCAAATTGTTTAAATTCTCCAACTTATCGTGGTCTGCTACTCAACCGTGATAGCCCCCCTACTGAAGGACCAGTCACTAGACTCTGACAAATAAAAATGAATAGTCCACAGTTAATGACTTACCCAGCCTGTAGTACCGAGAGATATTGCAAATCGTTTGTCCCTTATTTTACTCGGTATTTTAAAAATATTACCTTGATTAATATTTAATGTTTGATACAGTTTATGTCAGGTGTTTGTCTGTGAGTACTTCTGAATTATTGTGAGTGCATTTATATTTTTAATATTCTGTATAAGTGGCCATTATGTTAACCGTGAAAATTGACTCTCGACTTATTAATTTAATTTAATTTTATTTATGATTCATTTGAATTTATTGACCTTGAAGCAACACATGCTGCTTTAATATTTTTGTGTTGCTATTTATTAGTTTCCTGTTTTTGATCCTTGTTTTGTGTCTGCTTTTTTTGAGTCTTGACATGCTCATGTTAACTCCAGCTGTTGCAGTGAATAAATTTATTCTATTCTAATTGGCATATGAGTTTGGCCTACATGCATTTCAAAGCCAAAGACTTAAAACAAAATTTGGTTGGCATCGCTTGGAACGTAATTATCGTGGAAGAGGCGCCGAGAAGAAATTGTCGTTATTGAAAACCCCCAAGCTCTGGGTACACAGCTCCCCATTTTGAAGAGAAGGAAAATTGTTTTTTCGTGGGTAGCAGCGATATTATGCATCCTTGTTTATGGCACTTGGTATTAACCAAGTGACATATAGCGATCGCAAATTATGTCGGTCTGTCTGTCTGTCGGTCCCAGTTTTGCTAGTTTTGGCACTTCCAGATAAGCTAGGACGATGAAATTTGGCAGGTATATCAGGACCAGACCAGATTAAATTAGAAATAGTCATTTCCCCGATTCGACCATCTGGGGGGAGGGGACGGGGACGGTTAATTCGGAAAAAATAGAAAAAAGAGGTATTTTTAACTTACAAACGGGTGATCTGATCTTAACGAAATTTGATATTTAGAAGGATATCGTGTCTCAGAGCTTTTATTATAAATTCTGACCAGATCCGGTGACATTGGGGGGAGTTGGAGGGGGAAACTGCAAATCTTGGAAAACGTGAAAATTGAGGCTTCTTTATCTTACGCATGGGTGATTGGATCGTAATGAAACTTGATATATAGAAAGATCTTATTTCTTAGATGCTCCATTTTTAATTCGAATCGGATCTGGGGACATAGGGGGTTGGAGGGGGAAACAGAAATCTTGGAAACCGGGAATCTTGGAAAACACTTAGAGTTGAGAGATCGGAATGAAACTTGATGGGAAGAATAAACACAAGTTCTAGATACGTGATTGATATAATTGGAACGGATCCGCTCTCTTTGAGGGAGTTGGGGGGGGGGGGTGTTAATTCGGAAAAATTAGAAAAATTGAGGTATTTTTAGCTTAAGAATAGGTGACCAGATCTGAATGAAATTTGATATTTAGAAGGAACTCATGGCTCAAAGCTCTTCTTTTAAATCCCGACCAGATCTGGTGACATTGGGCGGAGTTAGATGGTGAAACCAGAAACCTTGGAAAACGCTTAGAGTGGAGAGATCATGATGAAACTTGGTGGGTAGAATAAGCAAATGTCGTAGATACGTGATTGACTTAACTTGACTGGATCCGCTCTCTTTGGGAGATTTAGGGAGGTTCAGTGCTTTGGCGAGTTTAGTGCTTCTGGATGTGCTAGGATGATGAAAATTGGTAGGCGTGTCAGGGACCTGCACAAATTGACTTGATAAAGTTGTTTTCACCGATTCGACCATCTAGGGGGCTGAAAGGAGAGGAAAAATTAGAAAAAAGTGGAATTTACGAGTGGGTGATCGGATCTTAATGAATTTTTATATTTAGAAGGACCTTGTTCTCAGAGCTCTTATTTTAAATCCCGACCGGCAATAAGCCTCTGATTTTCTTTTTAAATCCATCTATTAATTCTTAGAATTTTGCTAGAGCTCATGCAATATGAGCTCTTGGCTCTTCCGACCTCGTCACAAGTGCCATATGAGCCCTTAGCTCTTGTTTCACTAGCAATGATAGCATTGAACAAATGGAAGTAGAATATCGACGACGGTCTTTGCATCAAAATTAAAACTAATGAAAACATTGAATTAAAGGTCACAAAGTATTGGAGAGGCTCATTTGCACGGAAATGAGAAAAAAAAATCTAGTACCTCTTTGCCTAATAAAGCAAATCATGCCATAACAAAGTGCCGTTTTATGGTATTTTGTGCTGCAGTCGCCTCAAACACAATTCACTGTCACCTGTAACGCCATTACCATGGATAGACATCGTGAGCAGAATTTTACACACTTTAACTCGCAAAATCGGAACTTTCCTCTTTTTCCAATGATGCTCAAGGGCTCGTGTAATGCTTCAAAATGGAAAAGGGTCGATCTAAGGGACGCTGTTTTATTGTCTCTTTTAAAACAAGTCCTAAATCCTTCTTGTTCCTTGGTGAAGATACCCATTAGTATCGATCGCTATTAGACCCTTGTCACACTAGGAAAAGAAAAATGTTAATTTGACTATGATTACTGAACATCAAGGCATGAACGCATAATTTAACTCTCTGATAGTTCACTATCAGGAAAGTAAATGGAGGGCTTACGGAGCACTGGCGTAAGTTCACAAAAATCTGGGGCAAGGGGTAAATTTATCGTTTTCTCTGTTTTAAGGTAAAATACCAAAAAAGGGCATTTTCGATTAAAAATTCAAAATAAAGGTGTTCTTCAAAATCCGGTGGGAGCAGAAAATTTCGAGTGTACAGGCCCCTGCCTCTCCCACCCCCCAATTGACGCCACCGTTGTATCAACTTCAAAATATTGACTCCTGTTCGTACAGCATGCATTTAATACAAACTTGCAGACACTTTGCTGTTTGGCTCTGTATTGGAAAAAACTTCAATTTGACTCTGATTGTTTGACATATACTTCTTCCATTGACTATTATTTATAGTGTTATTGTTAACTACTATTAACTACACAATTCTATTATCGTTCACTGAGGCACAAAGGCAACGAGACGATAATGGTAGAAACGAGTTTCAGAGAAAATGTTATGTTTGTTTAACTGCGATACAGCCCCGTTGAGTATCGACATCTATGGTATTGTCTCTATTTCGGTATACGGTGAATGCAGTCTGGAGCATTTGCTATATTATGTGTCAGTTATTCTTAAACTAAAATGTTATTTAGGTTATTCAAACGTAACATTGAATTGAAATTTTCCTAAAATTTATTGTATTTAAAAGGGAAGAATTGTCCCACCATATTAGATGTTAAAGGCTATACTGTTGAGGGACTGGTAAACATTTTTATATTTCTTTTGTTTTACTTGGTAACTGAGTTTAATTAAATAGCACCGGAAGCCTGGACTTCACCTGGGCCCCGGCACACGGCAAGCTTGTATATATTTGGTACTATAATCACGCATCAGTATAATCGTCTTATTCTTCAGTTTTAAGTCACTAGAGGTAAAATCAGCAATTTCAAGTGAATTAAAAAATTCTAGCGTGAATTCAGTTCCTCCTTCCTGTTAATGCATCAAAGAATAACCCATTTTATAGGATTGTTTTTTCCTGGCGCTAGTTGTGATTCTCACTGTTGCTTCTCATCTAACCGGAGATTTTGTTTATGATTCCATGTGATCATCCCTGTCGCTTATCTTCTACCCGCAGATTTCTCCGTCATTTTCATTTGGGATTCGTTGTAATGCTTGTTGTTGCATGTCTTCTAGCCACAGATCTCATTGTGATTCATTTTCATCCATCGTTATCTCGGACATTTTTCCATGCCTTTTCCTTTAGCTGTTAGGATTTATTCAAAATCATGTGCAATGTCGCGTGACGCCTTAGATACCAAAAGAGTTCTTTTCCATCTTTTCCCTGTTCGTTATAAATTTCCTTTAATTACGTGAGTCATTAACAACCTGGAATGTTCTAATTTCTATACCCTCTGGAATATCTAAATTACGCATTGGGATAATTTCCGTTTTGTTCTTTATTTTCAAGTCATGGGGCCGCAAATCATAAATTTCAATTGAATTAAGAAATTATGGCATGAATTCAACTCCTCCTTCCTGTTTATCTTTTACAGACGTTAAAATCACATGCTCCTTAATCCATTGTAATTTTTGAAATGTCAAAGTTACGCAATAGCATAATTCTTGTGTTATTCATTGTTTTAAGCCCCATTGTCAATTCCAGTGCAAAGTGATTTAGGCAGTCTCTTCTTCAATGCCTTCTTTTTAGCAGTAATGAGTCATTGTTCAGCTTATGTAATTTTGCATATGTCATAGATACTAATAACCGATTCCTTCTTCCTTTTTATCCTTTACAGATTCACATACGCTAAACTAACACGTTCCTTTATTCTATTGTAATTTTGCTTTCTCTTCTAACTGCAGATTTCATTGTGCAGTATTTTAATTTCCAATTTAATCTAGTCTTTACTGTTTCTAGTTCCATGCCTTGTTCTTTAGCTGTTCGAAGTAATTTGCCATCTTTTGTAATTTTGCATGTGTCATAAATACTAAAACGAATATGATCACCCCCTAGGAAAAAAGGATGTAGTTTTGGCTCTTTGAAGGTGTATAAATGCGGCGTCACTCACATGATTCTTTTTCTGCCATAAATCCAATTCCTCTTTCCTGTTTATCCTTCACAGAAGGCAAAATAGCTTCATTACATCCCAGGGTAGTTAAACGATTCAGGCGTGAATTCATTTTCTCCTTCCTGTGTATCTTTGTAGACGCTAAAATATCACTTCTTCATTAAGGGTAAAAAATATGCAATTTCTATTTAATTAAGTAATTCTAGCATCAATTCAATTTATCCTTCCTGTTTATCCTACACAGACTCACGCACGCTAACTGACACGTTCCTTCATAATTTCGTTTTTTTTCTAACCGCAGATGTCACTGTGCATCATTTTCGTTTGCAATTCAGTGTGATTTTTGCTCTTTCTTGTTCCATGCCTTTTTCTTTAGTTGTTGAGAGTAATTCGCCATCCTGTGTAATTTTGCATGTGTCATGGATATTAAAACGACACCACCACTTCTAGGGGAAAATGATATATTTTTTTTTCTTTTGAAATTTGTGTAAAAGTGACGTCACTGATATGATTTTTTTCTAAAATTAAGGCTCTAAACGAGTTTTCTCCAACTCATGACTCACCTAGATCATTATTTAGGCCATTAAATCTTAGGGTACCAATATTTAAAAAAAAATATGAGGCTGTTTCCGAGAAAAAACAGCAAAAATATGAGGCTGTTTCCCTGTCTTTAAACCAGCTATTGCGTATACATATACGCAATAGCTGGTTTAAAGACAGGGACTTAATTTGCTCCAGAGGAGGGGGCAACTGTCCTCCAGATCCCAGATGCCACCGCCCACCTAAAATTTATATATATTGAGGCTATATTAAGGCAATATATATATTGCCTTTATGGTAATATATGGCTTGTTTTTCACTGTCATTTTCACCTGACAATGAAAAATCAGCTCCAATTGTGCCCTACCCCCCAGGACTTCGACGAAATCACGCAACTGCTTAAAGAGAGTCGATTAAAGAATGTATCGATTTAGAAGCAATATTTACCCTAGTGCACAGGTTTTTGAGGAACACTAAATACCCTTTCTATGAAACCCTTATACAAAGGTCGTCAGTGACATATCTTCTACTTACTTACGACACGACTGCCTGCCCATGGATTATTCTTTGCGGTTGATTGTGTTTGGCTATGCTGTTTGACCTATGTAATTGAATGGATGAGTAAGGTTAAGGCATCGTTCAAATACTGATCTATTTAATTTACTAAAGTAGGAAAACAGTCTTCCTTTCTCCTTCTGTCTTTTTTTTATCATGGTGTGGATTTGTTTCTGTGTTTTTGTTGTTGCACTGGTGATTTCTTTTTTTCAAAATAAAGTTCGAGGTTGAAAGATGAGCTAAAAAGTTCATTTTTTTTATTTCTTGTAGACTATTTTCCCGGCAAATAGTGTGCATTTGATAGATACTTTAACTATACGTAACTATTAGTTCTGTCAAAATTTGAATTCTACTCCTTCTATCTGTCAGATTGGATATCAATCCCCTGACGCCTCTCATACTTCCTGGAACACTCTGCTCGAGTCAGCTAAAAAATATCACTGATTTGCTGCCTTCAGAGAATTGTTAAAAGAAAATGATTCCTGGAATTTTTTTGAATTCATTTTTGTTTTGTTTATTGCCCCAGTATTGTGCAGTGATGTCAATTACGGGGGAGGGATTTCATTTACTCCCCCGATATTCCCCCCCTGAGATTTTGAATATACCTGTTTCGATATTTTCATTGAAAAGTCGTTGTTTTTTATTTTTATTGAAAAATTGAAAAAGGACAAAATCACCCCCCGCTAGATTTTGAAAAAATAGTTTTTTTGTGCTTAAGTAAAAAACAAGAAATTCCAATTAAATTATTCACAACAACAACCTAATATCTAGTTCTTAAATTATGTTATGCCCAATTTCGGGTCAGGTATGGAACGCTCTGGGTTATTAAAATTATATCAGCTTAATATCTACCTAAAAAAAGGGCTTAAGCAACAGATATGATGTTGCGTAGTAACATGAAAAGATTACGCAAATCAAAACGTCAGCACTTATCCTCAGAGTAAAATTATCCTTCGGGCGAAATAGCCCTATTCCCCTTATTTTATGTAGATATTAAGCTGATACAATTTTAATAACCCAGAGCGTTATATATCTGTTGCTAAGCGACAGAGGGTTATACACAGTCCAGGCATTAACTATTCGGAAGAGTGGAAAAAATTTCACTAAATTGTAAATTTAGTAAATTGTAAATTTAAAATTATTAATTATTATTAATTATTTAAATTTAAAATTATGTAATTATTTAGTAAATATGTAAATTGTAAATTTTTCACTAAATTGTAAATTGTAAATCAATAAATTTCACTAAATTGCTGAAAATTTCCAAAATTTTCATGTTTTGCAGAATAGGATAATTTTGCTCTTAGGTCACGAACTGCCTCGGCTACTCTATTATTGGTGTTTGTGTGGTTGCATGCTTCAAAAACTAAGGATTTGATTTTAAATCTCCAAATGGGGGTTTTCATAACTGTATTTTCCTTTTCTATAGGCTCCGTGGTGGGAAGTGTCTTGGCGATCTGACGCGAAAATTATGGAATCTGTGAACATGTTGTTAAAGAGACGTCTCCCTCCTGATTCAAAGTAGGAGAAGAGAATTAACCAAGGAGCTGACACAAGAGAATTAAGCATTGGTAGTGGTAATTCAAAAGGCGTTATGTGACATTTTTTGAATCGAGATTTATAGATTTAGAATTGAGATTTATTCGAGATATTTTTTAATGAGATTTATAGAAAACGTGTATTAGGAGCGATTATTTACCAAGCTTTTTATGGGATATTTTCTTAAAAACTGACATTATAGACTAGTCTCCCAAAATAAGCACGTTCTACGGATTGATCCAGGATGTTTTCTGTCTTATTTAGAGTGTTTTAGAGGTTTTAAGAGATCAGGGCACGAGTCTGACAATAACATATTTTTTTTTGTGAAAACTTTATGTGAAACACCACTAGAACTTGGTTTTTGTAAAATGTCTAAAATAACGGTTTTTTTATCTTCAAAGAGAAGAAAGTGGTGTGCCTAGAGTTAGTGACAATACGACTGCAATTTCTCGTTTGAACATCGACGTAAGAACCATCGTAACAATTTAGAGATTTTACAGGATTCCTCCATTTACCATGTCAGAATTGTGATATTCCCCAGACCCTTTCCTAGAAAATTATATATACTTGCTTAAAAATTTCGCATAGCTGAAATTCTTTTTCAGTCTATTTCCCAATCTAAAGAAAAAATACAAAATAAACTTCATAAATTGGCGTTTATTGTAGACAATGTCTTAATCTGGCATATAGGTAACAGTCCATATGAGCTAATGGATAATAGAATGTAAAACAGTTCAAAATAGGGATGATACCTTTTTATTGACAGTGAATAGATATAGAATTATTTAACTGGACATTTCGAGCACATATACAGTGTTCGTCATCAGCAGTAAAACTAAAAGACATGAATAAAAATAAAAAAAATTTATACCCAATAAACTAATTACATATAGTTTATTGCTCTTATTTTTTTCAATGCAACAGCGGAGGCAAATCTCTTTGACCTTTTCGATTCCGGTTCATTAGAATTATCTGACATATTACGTGGACAGAGGTCATAGCTCTTAGGTGAGGTGATATTTACTTTATTTGACCTCAGTAAATTACCATAAATTGAGTTCAATCCAAATTCACCTGTATCTCTGTTTATGGAATTATTCTTGCATAGAATTTTTTTAATTTCGATTGTTTCCCTGAAAATTTGCTTTAAACCTTGGTCCCTAGAAATCAAAGAAACATTTTCAAACAAAATAAAATGATTTGGAATATTAATTATATGTTTTCGGAACATATCTTTAATTTTCCAAATCATTTTTATTATACATGTTAAAGATATGTTTTCGGAACATAGCTGAGAAATAAATTTTGCTTATTTTTATTCATGTCTTTTAGTTTTACTGCTGATGACGAACACTGTATATGTGCTCGAAACATCCAGTTAAATAATTCTATATCTATTCACTGTCAATAAAAAGGTATCATCCCTATTTTGAACTGTTTTACTTTCGTCATGGAAAGGCAGTGTGGTCTTCGAAGTTATCTAGGACAATAGAATAGCAAAATTGTCTTCTGACGTTGAAACGTTAAAACCGTAGGATTGCAGAAAATAGCATTCCAAAAATTTGTACAGGAAGCACAAACTTTAATAATATTTAAAACACCTGAAAATAATTTTCAATTTTTTGCCATAATTTATACTGTGTAACGTAACGCCTTTAGAATTACCGATATCAATGTAGTTGCCGCGTTGTAACCATGTTGTGACGTTTTTGTAATGCATTATGTAATAGTTGCCGCACAAAAATCGCTGCTATTTCTATGTTTATACTTTTCATTGGAGGTTTTAAAATGAGTTTTCCAGAAAGTGGTGTAACTTTTATAGCCTAGATTATCGAATAAAATGTTTGCAAAACCGGATTAAAATAATTTCACAAACCGCTTGAGCGGAAAGGAGGTGATTGGACAACATAACTATATGGGCAACAAAGGTCTATACTAGAGACGCTTTTTTCTCTTCATTTCTAGATGATAGGGTAATGTAACCATGTAGCAAACAAGAATGTAATTTAAAATTCTCATACTCTTTTCATTAGAACATTTATCAGTAGACATGTCCACCCTATACTATGTTGGAAGTAATAGTTTTGTCCTAGCTATACCTTTTTAAGATCAGGATTAGGGCCAACGGCTATGGTGATGGGGCCTCTAAATTCTCGTCACCACGACGATAAAAAAAAATGAACAGAATATTCATCACGAAATATGACCCCCAACTCAAACACAAACTTATTTGCATGCTGACAAATAGTCTGTAGCGCAGTTACGCATCCCCTTACTCTCTACCTTTGGCCGGTAGTGCAATGCTTGGGTGGGGGGCAAATCACCTGACGCTTCCCGTGTTTTCCCTCCATGTTTCTCAAGGTACTTATTTGGAGCTGGTTTAATTCTAGCTGAACTTATATATTCACACCGCTGACCCCAGTCCCAAACCTAATAATTAGCGACACCTGGACACAACCCCTACCCTTCCGGACAAAGGACTTTGAGTCTAGCGTGCCAACCTCGCTTACTCTTAAAGGAGGAATTTGTACAACTGAGACGGATATAACTAAAATAAGAAAAAATAATTAGTTTTTTTTTAATTTCTGACTTAAACTATAATTACAGGATTGGAGACAGATCGCACAGATACACACATCGTGACTATCATGCCTAAAGACCAATCCTGAAATTTTCAGACATAACTCTTTCTCACTTTCTGTCGAATATTATGGACTACTAAAAGAAAAATTATAACAAAACATAATATACAGGGGGAGGGGGAGGGGTCTTTAAAACATGAAACAACAGGACCGTAAAAAAATCATAATACGAAAAATCATCCTCAACTTGACTATTCATTAAAAGGGATGTAGGTGGGGGGGGATTGACATAACTGAAGGGATGAAACACAAGTTCTTTATTTCTGATTTAATTACAAAACAGGATTACTAAACAATGCAAGACACTGAGAGAAAGAAAAACAAGTACAATTTTCAGAGAGTTCTCTTAATCGGTTCCTTGAGATGCAGCACTCCTAAAAGAGCAAAGAAAAATCACAAATTAAGTGCAAAATTGTGAATCTAAATCTCTACTTTTTCTCTACTCTAAAATCCCAAATGGGTCATTTTAGCTTTCTATCTACAGACTTGAATATAAATACATGATGTGAATAATTTAACGATATGTTTTCAACACATATAGAATGACATCAATACATTAGAATGATTTTAAATAATACTATAATATGTTTTATTGAATCAATACACTAGAATTACAACAAGACAGACAGAGAGGTAGAACTTGACGCGTTTTCTTTATCAAACAGTTCGTGGTAACGAACTGTAGTAAGGAGCGACCCGGCTCAACAGTAACCGAAACTCTAAAAAATGGAACTTTGATACCAATAGTTACATCAAAAGAATCGCGTTTTAATGCTGATTTTAAATATATAAGTTTCATCAAGATTAGTCTTACCCATCAAAAGTTACGAGCCTGAGAAAATTTGCCTCATTTTTGAAAATAGGGGGAAACACCCCCTAAAAGTCATACGATCTTAACGAAAATCACACCATCAGATTCAGCGTATCAGAGAACCTTTTTGTAGAAGTTTCAAGTCCCTATCTACAAAAATGTGGAATTTCGCATTTTTTGCCAGAAGACATATCACGGATGCGTGTTTATTTGTTGTTTTTTTTCCCAGGGGTGATCGTATCGACTCAAAAAAGTGACCAAAAAAATTGGAGGGCACCTAGGCCCCCTCCCACGCTCATTTTTCCCCCAAAATCACCGAATCAAAATTCTGAGATAGCCATTTTATTCACCATAGTCAAAAAACCTAATAACTAGGTCTTTGGGGATGACTTACTCCCCCGCAGTTCCCGTGGGAGGGGCTGCAAGTTACAATTTTTGACCTGTGTTTACATGTAGTAATGGTTACTGGGAAGTGTACAGACGTTTTCAGGGGGATTTTTTTGGTTGGAGGGGGGGGGGAGTTGAGGGGGGGTTACGTGGGAGGATCTTTCCATGGAGGAACTTCTCATGGGGGAAGAGACTTTCAATGGAGGGGGCGCAGGATTTTCTAGCATTATTTAAGAAAACAATGAAAAAATCAATATGAAAAGTTTTTTCTACTGAAAGTGAGGAGCAGCATTAAAACTGAAAACGCACAGAAATTATTACGCATATGAGGGGTTTACCTCCTCGTAATACCTCGCTCTTTACGCTTAAGTATTCTTAGTAATTTCAACTATTTATTCTACGGCCTTTGTGATTCAGGGGTCATTCTTAAGGGATTGGGACAAAATTTAAGCTTCAGTATAAAGAGTGAGGTATCGAAATGGGATGAGCCCCCTCATATACGCAATAAAAACATACGAATATAGAAGTTGTAAGTTACGTATATTTTTTAGTTATGAAAACGTTCGTAAAAAATTAAAAGTTATAGTTGCCTTTTTAAGTAATCAAAAAATTGGAGGGCAACTAGGCCTCCTCCCTCGCTCCTTTTTTCTCAAAATCTTCCGATTAAAACTATGAAAAAGCCACTTAGCCAAAAAAAAATTAATATGCAAATTTCGTTTTAATTATTTATGTGCGGAGAGCCAAGATCAAAACATGCATTAATTCAAAAACGCCCAGAAATTAAAAAAAACAAGTTTTTTTTTAAATGAAAGTAAGGAGCGACATTAAAACTTAAAACGAATAGAAATTACTCCTTATATGATAGGGGTTTTTCCTCCTCAAAGCCCCGCTCTTTACGCTAAAGTTTAATTTCTGTTTGTTTTAAGTTTTAATGTCGCTCCTTACTTTCATTTAAAAAAAACTCGCTTTTTTTTGTTTAATAACAAAAGAGAAACCAGCACCACAAAAAAAAGAATGCACGATTTTCAATAAGAAGAAGAATGAAGAATTAAAAAAATGGTACCTGAAAGATCCATCATCTTTGAGTTCTTTTTAAATGTGAGCAGTGATGGTGATTCGCCTTCTTATTCACATAACTTGTATTTATTCGCAATGAGAAGAAGTTGATACTTATATTTAATTAAATTTACAAAAACAAGTTTTTTTAACTGAAAGTAAAGAGCAACATTGAAACTTAAACGAACAAAAATTATTACGTATATGAAGGGGATTGCCTCCTCCTCAACACCTCGCTCTTTAAACTAAAGTTTTTTAAGTACTTTCATCCTTAAAGAATTGGAACAAAATTCAAACTTTAGCGTAAAGAGCGAAGTGTTGAGGAGGGGGCAATCCCCTTCATATACGTAATAATTTCTGTTCGTTTAATTTTCAATGTTGCTCTTTACTTTCAGGTAAAAAAAAACTTGTTTTTAAATTTAATTTATGATCGTTTTTAAGTAATGCCAGGAAATCTGTCCCCACCTCCACAGATAAATCCCCCACCCTACCGAAATTTTCTCTAGACAAATCAATCCCGGTGAAAATTTACTCCGGACAGTAACCCTTAACAACTTTACGCGTAAAATTGAGACGGAAAAGAGAAAGCAGGACATTTAAAAAGATTTTTTGTATAGGAATTCTGGAAAATTCCCCTAGTGTACAATTTCCCTTAACAAGTTCACGACTGGAAATTTTACTCCCCATAGAAAATTCCCCGATGGAAAAACCTCCAGCATAAAATTCGCCCCACCCCCTCTACCCGAAAATGTATACATACTTCGCAATAACAAATACTATGTGTAAAAAACGGGCAAATTTTATTATTAAGACCTTTCCCCTGGGGCTATGGTGGTTCATGTTATATTCTAAGGCATAGTTATTGGGTCTTTCAACTATGATGAGCAAAATGGCTATCTCAAAATTTTGATGGGACGACTTTGGGAAAAAGGGGGTGGGGGAGGGGGCCACGTTGCCCTCCAGTCTTTTTGGTTATTTAAAAAGGGCACTTAATTTCCGTTCGAATGAGCTTTATCACGATATTCTAGGACCTCTGGGTCGATACTATCGCCCCTGGGAAAAAAAACACGCATCCGTGATCTTTCTTTTGGCAAAAATACGAAATTCCACATTTTTGTGGATAGGAGCTTGAAACGACTGCAGTAGGGTTTTCTGATATGCTGAATCTGATGTTGTCATTAAGATCCTAAAACTTTTAGAGGCTTTTCCCGTTTTTTCAAAAATCAGGCAAATTATCTCAGGCTCGTAGCCCTTAATCGGTAAGACTATACTTAATGAAACTTATATATTCAAAATCAGCATAATAAGTCGATTTTTTATATATCTTTTGGTATCAAAACTTGCTTTTCAGAGTTTTGATTACCACTGAGCCGGGTGACTCCTTACTTTCACTTCGTTACCACGAGCTGTTTGACATCACTCTCCTTTTTCTTAACAAACGCGAGAATAAACTTGTTCCTCCATGGAAATATTCTCTCACGTAACCCCTCCCCCCTTATTATTAGAATAATAATAATAATAAATTTTTTTTAAATAATTAAATAATAAGACGCAAATTTTAGGGGTTCATACATGGTGATGCTGATTTACAATCAAATTTTCTGTCCATTCATGAAGTGATCTTAATCTAGGATTTTTAAAATCCATACTACTGAATTAAAAATGAAAATTCGTCATAGATCAAGAATATCAAGAAATACAAAAGAAGTTTTAGTTTCAGATAATATTTCGGTGTGCCAAAAAATGGTCTGAAAGTTTTATTAATTTATTCCGAACACTTTGTAGCCCTTGTAGACTCCTCAGAATTCTGTATGGAAATAAAAGCTTCGATTTTATATAAACCACCAACATCCTTATTAAAATCAACAAATAGCTTCTTCCATTATATTATCTTTTCATTTATAATTAAAATAAAACGAAAATATAAAAATGGCTCATATTTTTATTTACGACCGTGAACTTTGAAAAGCTAAACTTTTTTATACAGATACTATTGAATACCTAGATATTTCAGCTTGACACCCGGAAGCTTTTTATCCAAAAAAAAAGAAAAAAAAAAAAAAAAAAAAAAAAAAAAAAAAAAAAAAAAAAAAAAAAAAAAAAAAAGAAAAAGCTAGATTAAAAAAATTGACACACACTAAAAATAATTATACAAAATTATACAAAAAGCTTAGTTTTTTTATTTTTTACTTTTAAAATATAACACTGTTAAAGAATTGATGAAAGTATTTTATACCAGAAAAAAATTCCCTATGTAGTTTTTCCTTTTTTTCTTTTTCTGAAGGACCGGCAACCCCTCTGTTGCCGTAAACAAGAACAAAATAAGTTAATGATT
Organism: Artemia franciscana; assembly: GCF_032884065.1. NCBI lineage: Eukaryota > Metazoa > Arthropoda > Branchiopoda > Anostraca > Artemiidae > Artemia > Artemia franciscana. The sequence goes on along the minus strand of NC_088880.1, from coordinate 34,125,218 downwards.
GTTCTAAAAAAAAAAAAAAACGAGATAATACCAACATTGCAAGAAGAACCTGGAAGAAAATGTTGGATCATGTCTTTTTACTTAGCAATCGCTACAATGCTGCCTGTAATTTTCTAGCACGAGTTAACTGGCTTAATCTATTTTTAACGAAAATTAATTTGAAGTATACATGGTAAATAATACATGTAACATGAATTGTATAAACATTATACGTTTTCAATTAAGATGTATATAAACAAGAAAAAAAAATACAAAAAAAGACGAAGTGTAAAGAGAGAAAACACATGTGACAAATAAATCAAGCAGTTCGTGGTAACAAACTGTAAGTAAGGAGCGATGCAGCTCAATAGTAACCGAAACTGTAAAAAATAGAATTTTGATATCAATATATACCAAAAGAATCGGATTATCGAAAAACGGGGGAAACACCCCTTAAAAGCCAAAGAATCTTGATGAAGATCACACCATCAGGGAACCCAACTGTAGTGGCTCCAAGCTCATATCTGCAAAAATGTGGAATTTTGTATTTTTGGTTATTGTATGTTGTTGTTATTGTTCATTGTATGTTGGAGTATTTTTTCCAGCTCTTTACGCTAAAGTTCGACCTTTTGTCTCACTTCTTTAAGAACGATTCCTGAAACACAAGGGCCTTGTAATTAGAATAAGAACCTTTTTTAAAAGTTTTTAATAGCTTTAGCGTGAAGAGAGGGGTATTGATGAGGGTGCAACCCACCTCATATGAGGAATAATTTCTGTTCGTTTTAAGCTTTAATGTTGCTCCTTACTTTCAATAAAACATTTTTTTGATAATTACAAGAGACAGAGGCCAAAAACATTTGCTGAGACTTTAGCTGATAATGGGGATAAACTGTGGTACCTTGCGCTAAGGTCGATTGTTACGAAGGCTGTAGTGGGGGAGGGAGTATTCTTGAGATGCCACGTCAAAGGGCGTTTGCAACTACATAACCAGTTATATGCAACTATAAAGGGTTTTATTAACGCGGAGGATGATCAACAACCGACCATTTATATGAAAATTATTATTAACTATCCTTCACAGATGTCACTTTTGTTTCTTTTGTGAATTCGGTCTATTTCTTCTCAGCAGTGATAAGCACAGAAACATAGCGCCGCCAACTACGAAGATCAAACTCGATCGACTTCTATCAGAAAACGGCTTACCATAAACATAAAATGCTGCTCAAGTTCGTTTATGCGCAGTGTGTACTAAGTGCTAGCCCAGCGTTCTTTAAAAGAGAGTCGTTTAGTTGGAATTTATTCTTGACTACAACAATTCATGGCAATAAAATGATTCTAATTCTGAGAATCATGAATTTCTTTGGTTAGAGTAGACCCCCGGTTCTCTTTCTACGCACGCACCTGAATAGTTTTACGACTTCCTCATCCATACTAACAGCCGTATATAAATACCTTCTTAGTGTTCTCTTACGCCCAATACAGATTCTGAGAATACCCTTGGCAATGTACTATCGGTACTGTACCACAATCTCGTTTATAGACATTATTCTTGGTCCCACTCTCAGCCGCATTATGAAATATAAAAATCCACCTTTAATGTTGTCAGGTTAATACAGGATATTGTTTAAACTAAATTGTTATTTAGTGTAACATTGTTTAGTTACTGAAAAAAGGTACAAAAATATACAAACCATTTGGAAACCACAAAAAGTTACAAGCAAAATCGCAATGATCTCGAAAGTTTAGGGGGGAATAGAGATGGACCCAAAGCCACATCCACCTTCTGTTCCTGCAACATGGATGCCTGAGCTGCCTCTTGTCTTCTGAACACATTGATCGTTATAATAACAATGAACATTTATCTAGTAATAATAACAATTTATTTTAACCTTCTATGAACACAAAATGCAATAGGGGGAGTGTGAAGAAATAAAAAAAACAGTCAACTACTTCCTTCCTTTTAATTGCCAACTCCAAAAGGTCAACATTGCCAACAATAGGTTAACAGCGATACTAAAAAGTTACTATTATAAAAACTTCAAAGAGTTTATATTAAAGAGGTAAAAAAGGTCAACATTGCCAACAATAGGTCAACATCGATACTAAAATTTAAAAACGAAGCATGTTTGAGGATTAGACTAATCACGAGAGTTCAATAGTTTCGAAATTAAGGTTATCTTAAATTAAAGGTTACAATGAGAGGAAGGTTTAGATGTCTAGGACACGTGTTTCGGATGAAGGACGATAGATAGCCAAAAATCGTCTTTTTTCGCTATCTATCTAGAACCAACATCTCCAACGTAGGACATGGCAATATTTTGGTGAGTCATGAGCAGGGCGTGCACCCTTCGGCTGACTATGCTTTAAAGCCTTAAGTTTGGGGGAAAAAAAAGTTTTCATGTGAATGACGTCACATTCAACCGCATTTCAAGAGCTGGAAAGATACATGATAGCATTGCAATGACGTTATACATTGTATAAAAGGTATTGTATTCAGACCATATTTACCTAAAAAAAGATACCAGGTTAATGGCCTTTTAAGCTTCCTTCAGGTGAATATATGCAAAATTTTGAATAACAAAATTTAAATATCGCGAGGGAGTATAAGGATTTAAGAAATGCCTAGGTGGACCATGGTCCAAAATCGGTTGGGAACCACTGATCTAGAGCCAAAAGAAAAGCAGGTCCCCAGATGAGGTAGAAGGAGGTCGTAAGAAAGAGTTTAAAGGAGGATTAGAATTTCTTGGGAGGATGAAAACAGGCGTGCGCACCTGTGTTGGCTTCAGACGGCTAGGTGTTACAATGAGTTGTGAGTCGTAGTAGAAGCTAAAACTGAAAAATTTTCTATTAGCTCACGATTTCATCCCCGAATTTTCTGGGTTTTTCTCAAACTTCCCCAAAAGAACATCCTATCCCTTAAATCAAAACTTAAATTAAACTAAGGAAATACAAAATTGTTAGTTTTCATTAACGTTAATTTTCAGAGAGTTTTTGGAGATCCTAATTTATCTTTTGGAGAATTCGGGGATAGTGGAAGCCTTGAAACTCAACTAAAGCTCACTTAGTTTTTGAGTAAAAATATTTTGTTATATATATATAAAACGATCAAAAATGGAGTTTTTAAAGGTCAAATGAAAATACTGAAGAAAACACAGAAAGTGAATATTTCGAGAGAACAACCGTCTCTCTTTACCAACACGAACAAAATAATTTGATTAAGGAAAAAACAATCGCGGAAAGTATAACAAAACCAATAAAAAAAAACACCAAAAAATTCAATAAAAGACCAAAAATTAAAAGAATTAAAATCAAATACCTAACAACCAATAAAGTGAGTTATTTGCCAATATCCGCGATTTGCACAAAGTCCAAACAAATTTGAAGTGCCAATGACGGATACTAACGAACAACTAAAATTTGACCTTTAAAAACTCCCTTTTTGATAGTTTTCTGTCTTTATGTTATGGCAGGTCAATGTGGTTTAATATATATATATATATATATATATATATATATATATATATATATATATATATATATATATATATATATATATATATATATATATATATATATGTATATATATATATATATATATATATATATATAGGTAAGCGGATTGTTTTAGCGTTAATTTCGCGTACAAGGAAAATTCTATTAGGAAACTAAGGTGTAAAGGAAAACGAACAAGAAGAGATTAATTTCAAATTCGGGTAATTAGTGCAAGAGGCTTTTTTAAATAATTTTCTTTAAATACGTGCTTGTAATCTACTGCAGATATTTGTGATTTAATTTGCATTCGAAATTTACTTATAGATTTGCATTTAATCAATTACAGAGCAAACACCGTTTATTACCTTTCATACATTCTGCGAAGTATATTTAGGCTGCGTTCATACCGCTTCTCTCGTTGTCTGCATCCAGCATTCCATTTCTGTCGAACATTCCACCAATGTACCAAGTGATTTCTCAACAATTCTTGACCTTTCATTATTGGCTCAGGTTGCTTAAAGGTAATCAATAAAATGAGATGTTTTTTTAACAAACGGTTTATTTTTATGTTTTTTTGTCAAACTTGCGTTTCTAGTCAAAAAATACTAATACCACAATAAACGAAAATTGTAGAAAAATATAAAAAATACACAAATGTTGGTAAAGGAACAAGAATAATGGTCGATCAGAAAAATTAAAATCAATTTAAGAAAAGAAAAAATATATAATTTTAGTTATTTTAATAGGTCAGAAGGGGGAAAGGTGCAAAAAAAATCACGTGGTGCCCCTGGGAGCAGTAGGCAATAAGGACCTGCTACTGTTAATTAGTCATTGTCCAGCCAATGGTCATCCTGCCCGTATCTGACCGTGAGATGAGATATTTTGCAGACTACGCTGCCGGGACTGGATAAAACAAAGAAGCCATTTTCGGCGTAACACCTTAAATTAGGTAAGTTAAATAACTTTTCTTAGACCACACTGCCATTCTATGACTGATGACGTTCGCTTTATCTAGACTTTTATACTTGTTTTCCACAAATAAATAAATGATTTTACCCCCATTTGACTTTTATTTGTTGGAAAAAGAATCCAATATGCCTGCGAAAACTATGCTGGGGGGGGGGTATCCCTCTGGATATATGAAATAGTACCGACCCTTTTGCAAGAAAAATCCCTTTAAGATGAAAGAAAGAGATTGTCTTGCTAGTCTCTAAGGATCAAGTGCCGCATGCCAGTAGTGCTGCATAGCATGCGGCTAGCAAGTGGTTGGTTACTCTTCCTTCTTTTTTGAGGGACGAATATTGCCTTTGGCTTTTGAAATGGGGGAAACAATGCTGGAGACTTTGACACGACCTGGAGACTTTGCTGGAGACTTTGAGTTACTTCTACAAAAAGGAATAAAGAGATGATTAACTCCTTTCTCAAAATACCACGCCTTAGGCGGCACCAATACCCCAGCGGCTATTGGCGCTATATTACTTTTTCATGCATGTAGGTCTTTTCAACTCTTTTTTGTGAGTTGGCCACTCAGTTTTATGCGTCCGTCAATACAAAATTAGGTACTTGTTAATTAAGCAAAACACACTCAAGAAGTACGCTAAGGTTAGATCTGAGAGAACCGATTTCATAGCCACAAAGACAAGTGACAGAATAGATGGTAAATATAAAATTTGGGCTATATATTTGAACATTGGGGGGGGGGGGGGGGGGGTAAGTATAGCGGGTCTGCATACAAAGTGTGTTAGCTAGAATTACTTTTCATATTATGAAGTAAGAATTGTTTTCTAACTTCACGCTGCGTAAATACTTTACTCCCACCCCCCTGATGTGCAAATATAAAGCCCAAATTATATGTTTTCCGTCTATTCCGTCACTTGTCTTTGTGGCTATGAAACCGGTTTTTTTCAGATCTAACCTAAGCGTAATTCTTGAGCGTGTTTCGTTTAATTAACAGGTACCGAAAATTATAATGAATAAGAAAAAAAATACTAGATATTTGAAAAGCTATATAACGCAGGAAAATTCTTAGGTAAAATACACTTAAACTATGAAATAAAACCGGTAAATATCGACAATATAAAACAACTGTCAAAAGATAAAAACTTAAAACTAAAGTTTAAAAAGGCTAAGGAATTAAAAGAGTATACAAATTTAAGTTGAGTAAACATAAACATTAGAACCAATAGACGGCATAAATCTTCTTTCCCACATTTCAGTTTATCGTGAATTGGAGTAGACTATAGTTTCGTGAATTGGATACTTTGGCACCTCTCCCTTGGGAGGCGACTCCTGAAGAGGTTGTGGTTGTCAAAGAATAGTTCTTGGACCAAGAAAGTAGTTAAGCTAATTTTATTAGAGCCCCCAGCATCCTTTTTAACTTTTTATTTATAAAACCATTTTCCCAAAAAATAAGTTTTTTAAAGAGAAGTAAGTAGCCAAATTAAAATCTAATATGAGCAAGAATACTGTAACTTCATAAGTAAAACTAAAGCTCTCCTTACCCCCTCCCTTCCAAAATTCTAATAGTTTCAATCCCATCCCCAAGCCGTTTCAAAGGTATTTCAGATTTACTGCTTGATAACCCTAGATACATGTAATATTTTTCGACTTGCCTCTTTTTCCTCCCCTTAAGTCAAAACAGAGGTTCACTTGGCTCCTCAACACGCTCAGAAACTTTCAATTCGATCCGCGAAGTCGTTCCCATGATGTTACTAACACTTAATTTTGATAAGCTAGGTACAAATAGTATTCAATTGTCTCAACTGGTACAATTGGGTACAATTGAGGTTCAATTGTCCCCCTCTTTTCGATCCGCCTGACAAACCTAAAATATTACAGGAATGCTATTTCGGCAAATTGGGTACACATAGTGTCTTCTGATTTACCTCGCTACTTGAACATAGATAAATGCTAAGCTCCACAACGGCTTATAGTACAAAAATTATTAGGCGGATCGTAGACCAGTAAAGAAAACAAGGATCCCCTCTTTCTTTGCTTCCAAACATGAGATTGAAGCCTTGTCCTCTCCCTTACACCATTCTAAAAGTTTCAACTCGATCCCCATGCCGTTCTGAAGATACTGCAGATGTACTATTTTAAACTTTATGTGAATGTATGTCAGGTTACACAAGGGGATACAAAAATACTTAGGAAGACGGAAACAAAACTTTTTTAAACCGGCCCCCAACACAAATGTGGAAGTGTCCTTGTCCCCTCTCTTCATCTCGAACACTACCTGAAAGTTTAAGCTCCACCTCCCCCCCCCCCTCACACACAAAAAAAAAGAAACTGTTCCCAATACATTGAAGATGAACTATTCCGGTAACCAGTATACACTTAGTGTCTAATTGATTTACATCTTTCCCCTCCCCAAAGTGAAAAATCAAGGTCCACTTAGCCCTCTCTCCGGGGTGGATATGACCAGATAACCAAGACCAAACATACCCACTTTTTCTAATAAACTTATGTGTGAAGGAGGGCTAGTTTATATTTAGTGCCATTACCCCTGCGCCCACGAAGGCGATATCCACCCCGGAAGCATATTTATTAGATATTTGGGCAATTTTGTACGAAACTCATATCTCAAAGTTTCGATCCAATACTATGGGGAGAGGCACATGAGCAAAATATACTGGAGAGGGGGCTACTTACCCTACAATCATTTTAAGCCCTTAAATCGAGGACCAGAACTTAGATCTCTAATAGAATGGGCCCCCTGCCAAGTTTCTCTGACCATACTTTCCAAATTCAGTAATCAGTGAAAAAACAATACCAGGGAGGCATATGGGTCTTTACTAAGAAAACGCACTGCGTCTGATTAGACACTTATTAAGTAGTTTTAGTTAAAGCTTCGTTCAATTCTAACTTTGCCTGCAGACAGAAATGTTCACATTTTCCAAATATGACAAAAAACTGAAAAAAAGGACAAAAATAGTGAAAGGAAAACTTTCAGCCAGTAAATTCATCTTTACAATGAAAATGCATAAAAATTCGGTTTGTTTGATTGTAAACTCTGAAGAGCGACAGAATCATGACTCTTGTTGATCTTTGCAATATTTTTTTATTTTTTTTTATTTCAATAGCTAACAATTTTTCCTCATTCCTAAAATCTTTTGTTTTCCGTCTACCATATGAAGCCAGTATCATACTGATACTTTTTTATATGTTAGATTTGCATTAGTCGAGGTTTTTCATCAGGTTTCATTAGTCCAAGTGTAAATAGCTTACTCATGAGCAGGTTAAAATGTTAATATAAAAGAATATCGACTTAATATAAAATTCGAATTAAATTTATTTGACCAAAGTTGAGCTAATACAAAATATTCTTTTTGGTCTTCTAATATTGTATTGAACAACATAAATACTTTTTTCCACGTACTTAAATTAAAAATTTTCCCACTTATTTTGGCCTTTTATGTAATTTTGTTAACTTCGTTTGACCTCTCATGCAGTTTGTCAAGTTTTGACCTGATTCAATTTTTCAAAGTAATGAAGTTAGTGGGAGAAAAAAAAACTTACGGATATACAGGCTTCAATAGCTTCTCTATTGGGCTTAGCTGGAATAGGAATTCTCGAGTCCACTGGCATACCTCTTCGATCTAAAGGTGGTCTATCCGGAGGTGGCAAAAAGTACACAGGACGGTGTCCCATGGCTAATTGATCTTCATCACAAGCAAAAAGGTTCTCCAATTCATGGACTGGAGTCGGACTCTGTGGCCTGAAAAGTAATTTCTTAAATGAATTGCCAAGCTTAGTTTCATTCTGTGGTGTAGCTGTAAAGAGGGTTAACAACCCCCTCTCTCTTCCCAATTTAAATATTTGACAAAATACTTTTTTTAATTGTGAATAAAAAGGCCATTTCTGCATTTGTGCTCTTCTCCTCTCTTCAAAGTTAGCTGAACACCTCCCACGACAACTCCTAATTACACCCCTCTTACCCTTATTTGAAGTAAAAAAAGAGTTCACACTCCCCTTTCTCTTCTTTCATTTTTCAAATTTAGACGTAATATATTCTTTTTTTTAGTCGTGAATAAAAAGGACATTCCCGCATTTGCCCTCCCTTCTTTCCTTCGAAGTTGGCTTAACCCCTACCATAGTAGATTCCTTTTTACCCCCCCCCCCCTACTTTTACCTATGCTTCGAGGGAAACAAGGGGCTGTGCATAAATTTGGCTGAAGAGCTTAGAAAATGCTTCAAGCCGCTACATTTTTCCAAGCTGCTACAATGTAAATTCATAAAAGGTTGCGAAAGGAGTAAGGAGGAGGAGTAAAAGTAGTAGGAGCATACCATGCGAAAAAAGAGTAGAGCCCTAATTGTCAGAAGGAGGGAAATTTTTGGGAAAGGTCGTAAAAAAATGGCTTTTGCTCAGGTTCTCTGCATCTGTTTGGAGCCAGCTCTTGGACAGGGTACTGTCAATATGCCTATTGTTATGGAAAAATTGATTTTCGGAGTGTAAAAAAATTTCTGGTGACGGAGCGTCACCTTTCCCACTTATATTATCTTCTTTTAGATGAAGTTAGATAACCCAACTACAGTGAACGAGCGTACTATACATTATTTTGATAGCAATTTTGAATAGCAAAAAACCAAACATCAATTATAAGAAAAAAACACGGATACCAAAAAATCAAATTACTAAATAAAAACCTAAAAAACAAAAATAAAAAAGCTAAAAATAAAAAAAACACATTATTTTTTACTATTAAAAATAGAAACCTGACAATTATTTTGCTATACCTTCTGTTACACCTCATCAACTGATCCCAGATATCAACTGACGGGCATTGTATACAAAAAAGGAAGAAAGGTAAGAAAGGTCATGAATTTCAGTGCAAAGTAGCATAAGTTTTTCTGAGGGTCCGTGTTATGACCATTCAACCACTCAAGGGATTAGCCATCCTCAGAGCAAAAAGGCTCCCTAAAGGAGCTATCAAAAATCATACTAGATTCGACAACTTATGCAACATCCCCAACAGAAACGCTAAAATCTAAAATAAGGACAGGGCTTTCAAGATGGACAGATTGATTTGAGAGGAAAGCTCAGAAAACTGTGGCGCACACCCGTTCTCTACATAGCCTCGCCGTCTATCACCTACATATCCCATAAAAATTTCAAATTCTTCAGCTGTAGTGGAATTGACATGGACCAAAAGTTGATACAACGTTTTATTCTTTTGTCAATAAGACTAGGAAATGCCGTTTTCTTTCGACTGAATAGTCTTAGAAAATTTGCTTGCTTGCAAAAGGGCTAGGAATTTTTCCGTCAAACCTGTCACATGAAATTCTGATAATATGTGAGAATTTGTTTAACCGCAAGCTCCCCAGAAATTTGGTCATACTAACTCAAAACGGGTCATGCTGCAGACTATATACCAAAGAGAAACAAGAGCTAAGAGCTCATATGGCGCTTGTGACGAGGCAAGAAGAGCTAAGAGCCAAGATATCATATGGTATGAGCTCTAACAAAATTCTAAGAATCAATAGATTGATTTAAAAGGAAAATCAGAGGCTTAATGCCGGTCGGGATTTAAAATAAAGCTCTGAATTCACGATGTCCTTCTAAATATCAAAATTCATTAAGATCCGATCACCCACTCGTATGTTATAAATACCTAATTTTTTCTAATTTTTCCTCTCCCTTTAGCCCCCCAAATGGTCGAATCTGGGAAAACGACTTTATCAAGTCAAATTGTACAGCTCCCTGACACGCCTACCAATTTTCATCGTCCTAGCACGCCCAGAAGCACCAAACTCGCCAAATCACCGAGCCCCTCCCCCCAACTCCCCCAAAGAGAGCGAATCCAGTACGGTTCCGTCAATCACGTACCAAGGACATTTGCTTATTCTATCCACCAAGCTTCATCCCGATTCCTCCACTCCAAGTGTTTTTCCAAGATTTCCCCCTCCAACTCCCAATGTCAAAAGATCTGGTCGGGATTTGAAATATGAGCTCTGAGACATGAATTCCTTCTAAATATAAAATTTCATCAAGATCCGATCCCCTATACGAAAAATACCCCAATTTTCACGTTTTCCAAGAATTCCGGTTTTCCCCTACAACTCCCCCCAATGTCACAGGATCAGGTCTAAATTTAAAATTAGAGCTTTAAAGCGCAAGATCCTTCTAAATATCAAATTTCATTAAGATCTAGTCACCCTTACGTAAGTTACAAATACCTCAATTTTCAAAATTACCCCCCCCCCCCCAACTCCACCAAAGAGAGCAGATCCGGTCCGATTACGTCAGTCACGTGTCTTACACAGGTTTTTATTCTTCCCATCCAGTTTCATCCTGATCTCACCGCTTTAAGTATTTTCTAAGATTTCCGGTTCCCCTCAACTTCCCCCTCCCCAATTATGCTGGATCCGGTTGAGATTTAAAATAAAAGATCTGAGTCACGAGGTCCTTCTAAATATGAAGTTTCATGAAGATCCGATCACTCCTTCGTAAGTTAAAAATACGTCATTTTTTCCAATTTTTAAGAATTAACTCCCCCCCCCAATAGAGCAGACCCGTTCCAATTATGTAAATCAAGTATCTAAGACTTCCGCTTATTTTTCCCACCAAGTTTCATCCCGATCCCTCCAATCTAAGCGTTTTCCATGATTTTAGGTTCCCCTACCCCAAACTCCCCCCAATGTCACCAGATCCGATCGGGACTTAAAAAAAGAGCTTTGAGACATATCCTTCTAAATATCAAATTTCATTGAGATCCGATCACCCGTTCGTAAGTTAAGAATACCTCGTTTTTTCTAAATTTTCAGAATTAACCCCCCCCCCTCAACTACCCCAAAGAGAGCGGATCCGTTCCGATTATGTCAATGATGTATCTAGGACTTGTGCTTATTTTTCCCACCAAGTTTCATCCCGATCCCTCCACTCTAAGTGTTTTCCAAGATTTTAGGTTTCCCCCTCCCAACTCCCCCCCCCCAATGTCACCAGATCCGGTCGGGGCTTAAAATAACAGCTCTGAGACACGATATCCTTCCAAAAATCAAATTTCATTGCGATCTGATCAACCGTTCGTAAGTTAAAAATACTTCAATTTTTCTATTTTTTCCGAATTAACGGGCCCCCCACAACCCCCCCCCCAGATGGTCAAATCGGGAAAACCACTATTTCTAAATTAATCTGGTCCGGTCCCTGATACGCCTGCCAAATTTCATCGTCCTAGCTTACCTGGAAGTGCCTAAAGTAGCAAAACCGGGACCGACAGAATTTGCGATTGCTATATGTCACTTGGTTAATACCAAGTGCCATAAAAATTGGGGAAGAATTCAGTTAGTTCGAGTTGGCTTTAGGACTAAGTCGCTCTTTTTGTATACAATTTTTTTTTATCAAGAAAGCTTAATTTTCATTCAGCCAATCAACTTGTTTCACAAACTTAATTTTCATGCGTTTTTTTCTAAGTCAAAACAGAGAAATGTGTCTTGTCATACTTTCATGACAAGAGGGGTTAGAAAAACGGATAATGAATTAGAAAGGGGAGGCAGAGTTTGGTTCTAACGATCAGATCTTATCACCTGGAATATATAACCACCTAACCCATTCCTTAGTAATATTAAATAAAAAAACAAGTTTTTTTTTTAAATGAAAGTAAGGAGCAACATTAAAACTTAAAACGAACAGAAATTACTCCGTATATGAAAGGGGCTCTTTACGCTAAAGTTTCTTACTGTTTTAAAAATAGAGTTAAGAGAAAGAGTCAAACTTTAGCATAAAGAGCGAGGCGTTGAGGAGGAAAAGCCCCTTTAATATACGGAGTAATTTCTGTTCGTTTAAGTTTTAATGTTGCTCCTTACTTTAATTTTTTTATTTAATTTCTGGACGTTTTTGAATTAATGCATGTTTTGATCTTGGCTCTCCACACATAAATAATTAAACGAAATTTGCATATTAATTAATTGCCATTAATCGGAATATTTTGAGGAAAAGGAGCGAGGGAGGAGACCTAGTTTCCCTCCAATTTTTGATTACTTGAAAAAGCAACTAGAACTTTTAATTTTTTACAAATGTTTTCATTGGTAAAAAATGTACGTAATTTACGAATTAACTTACGTAACGAACTTCTATATTCGTATGTTTTTATTGCGTATATGAGGGGGTTCAACCCTCGTCGATACCTCGCTCTTTACACTAAAGCTTAAATTTTATCCCAATTCCTTAAGAATGACCTCTGAATCACAAAGGCCGTAGAATAAATAGTTGAAATTACTAAAAATACTTTAGCGTAAAGAGTGAGGTATAACGAGGAGGTAAACCCCTTATATGCGTAATAATTTTTGTTCGTTTTAAGTTTTAATGCTGCTCCTTACTTCCAGTAGAAAAAACTTTTCATATTTATTTTTTCATTGTTTTTTCAAATAATGCTAGAAAATCTTGCGCCCCCTTCGTTGAAATTCTCTTCCCCCATGAGAAGTTTCTCCATGGAAATATCCTACCACGGAACCCCTCCCCCCTCAACTCTCCCCCCTAAACCAAAAAAACCCCTGAAGACACCTGTACAATTCCCAGTAACCATTACTATATGTAAACACAGGTCAAAGTTTGTAACTTGCAGCCCCTCCCACGGGGACGGCGGGGGAGTAAGTCGTCCCTAAAGGACGGCGGGGGAGTAAGTCGTCCATATTCACTAGGTATTTCGACTATGGTGAATAAAATGGTTATCTCAGAATTTTATCCGATGACTTTTGGGAAAATGAGCGTGGGAGGGGGCCTAAGTGCCGTCCAATTTTTGGTCACTCAAAAAGGGCACTAAAACTTTTAATTTCCGTTATAATGAGCCCTCTCACGACATTCTAGGACCATTCAGTCGATACGATCACCCCTGGGAAAAAAAACAAATAAACACGCATCCGTGATCTGTCTTCTGGCAAAAAATGCGAAATTCCACATTTTTGTAGATAGGAGCTTGAAACTTCTACAACAAGGTTCTCTGATACGCTGAAGCTGACGGTGTGATTTTCTTTAAGATTGTATGACTTTTAGGGGGTGTTTCTCCCTATTTTCTAAAATGAGGAAAATTTTCTCAGGCTCGTAACTTTTGATGGGTATGACTGATCTTGATGAAACTTATGTATTTAAAATCAGCATTAAAATGCCATTCTTTTGATGTAACTATTGGTATCAAAATTCCATTTTTTTAGAGCTTCGGTTTCTATTGAGCCGGGTCGCTCCTTACTACAGTTCGTTACCGCGAACTGTTTGATATAAACTGATTAGGGTTGAATTATTTCGCTTACAAAGATTTACTTTTTGCACTTCATCACTAGGCTTTATCCTTAAAAACCTGTTTTCTAAAAAGGTTCGTTCCTGTAGTACAACACAAAGAGTGCCAACAACACCCAACAACTTCTATAAAAGAAACGTAGCTTCCTTCACTTTCCATGCTTCCACGCAGTAATTACCTTTATTCATTACTATTCCTTAAAATATCCTTACCCCAGGTTCCCACTGCTGCGTCAATCCCGACAAGATTTTCTTCTGGTGGAACAGACGTACGACAGAATGGATAAAGGTTCACAAAGAAACGCAGACTTTTGCGTCACTGCGACAAACTCTAGAAGAATTAAAATCAGGTTCTCAAACTGATTTTTTTTTTTTTTTATAATTTTCATTTTTTAATCCAAACAATGCATGCGATTGGTCGTATGAGTTGAAATTATTAAACGCATCCGACATTGCAGCAAAACGGATGGTTTTCGCCGTTGTCGCACGATTTGTGTCATTTGTCGCATGTCGCAGGGTTTTGCGTGAAATCACAGCAGTGGGAACCAGAGGTTAGTGGTGGTATAACTTGGATGCTTTACATTTCTCATACACTCCTAAGATGAGCGAAAGCCTACTGGCGCTTTTGTTTTCTTACTTTCCATTCTACCTTACAACCTCCATCCTTAGTCATCACACTGCCTTAGGAGAGGCCCATCTTCTTCAACAGTTTCATCACCCTCTTTATGACACCTCCAGCCTTAGTCATCGCATATAAAACAACACACAGGGAAGAAACATAACAACTAATAATTTAACGGGAAATTAAAAAAAAATACAAGCTTGGAAAACAATTCTGCATAGGCTACTAGGCTAGTCTATCTATGAAGATATTTGGAATATTGCAAGTCAATGTTTTTTTAAACATTTTCTGATAATTTGATGTTATTTTCTGATAATTCCGTTTTCACGAGACTGCTTGTTCTACGTATTCGGATGAATGGGTAAAGTCAAGACTTGGTTCATGTGGGTAAGGTCGTTCATGGCCTCCTCAGCAAATGATTGCTTTTACACATTATAATAGCTAGTCATACTGCTTTGAAAGTACAATTTTTCCAACAACGATGTAATCTGTTAGAGAAATTTGCTAACAACGCTAACAAACAATTTTTCTTGTCTAGTGAAAACGAGACTGTCAGAAACATGTTAGCGACAATTTGTTGTTAGGATGGCACAAAAACAGCTGAGGCGATTTCAGTTTCCGGTTCACATTTTGGCATGACATTGAAAATCCAATCGTCAAGCAAGCCTGAATATGATACAAGCGACGCAAGGACCTTAATAGTCAAGAAGAGTCACTAATCGATACAATATAAAGAATATGACATATCAAACATCAAAGGATGCGATACCAGCTTCAGTTTTTTAGCATATACATCCTGGGGCATGAACCATTCTATTTAATAGTATAATGACTAAAGATCAGGGAGTCAAGCTTGGGAACTGATGAATGCAATGACAACTTCAATGGTTTGAACAATACTGAAACACGAAATATCCAGAAATACAAAAGGAACATCGCAGCGAGAAAGAATGTTAGGAATGATTCAAGATGGTTGCTTTTATGAGGCCTATAATTACTTCCTAAATAAAAGATAGGCTTCAAGTGGAAATGTGTGCCCGTTCTTCGATTTCTTAGACTTTTAAGAGACACAACAAAAACTATGGAAAATATTACTATAATAATTTTTTTTTTATTCTTTTAAGTAATAATTTTCTCACAATTAATGTCAAAAAGACACAAAGAAGATGTTTCCTTTTTTCAGAAACATCTGTTGGAAAAATCAAAAAATATCTTCTATCATATCGATAATTCATATCGCTAACATTCATATCGCTAACAACTCCAGCTCTTTGCAACATTTAACCCTAAAAAAGCATTATCTTCACATTTGAAAGTAGGTTCTTCCATAGTTTTTGTCGTGTCCCTTAAAACAAAGTGCTCCAAAATACTGCTTAAAAATGGGAGCATCACACAACTCTTCTTAGCTCCTGACTTCACGTCGAACAAGAAACTAACCTCACTTCCTACCTCAATCGCAGAATTTTTTTTCAAAGGAAGCACGTCAAAGGATGAATAAAAATAATCGGTGAATCCTCAATTGTTACCGACAACCGATTCTCTAGCTACATGTTAGCTTGTTTACCTTTTCCAGTCATTTATAACTTTCACCAAGGAATCTGAGAACGTATGAATAATCTCTAAGATAGTATTAGGGTTTAATTAAATTTAGAAACAACTTGTAAAATAAAAAAGTGACTGGACATTTCAGCTTTATTATTATCCATCCAAATTATACCTATAGCACATTTTAAATTTGTCGCTAAATTATTTTGAAAGAGCTAGCATAGATTTGCAGTCAATTCCTTTTGTTTGCCCCACAAAATATATAATAAAAGACAAAAAAAAACAAGAAAAAATAAATAAAGTGATAACATAAAAAATATAAATATATACAACTTATACAGATATAAAAAAGGAAAGTGAAAAACTAAAAGACCACATATAAAAAAACAGAAAAGGTGAAATAAAGGATTATTCATACTTTCCCTTGATGTCCAGGTTATTGGGGTCATTCTTAATCCAAGCCCGACATACCGAATAGAGAGGGGACTCTGGAGAAAAAAGGCCAAGATCAACACTTCGGTCGTACAGCTTAAGCACATATGAACGATGATCGTTAAATTCGTAGTCAGTCGCTTGTTCTTTCTTTTTCGTTGATTGCTTGGGTATATCCTTTATCAGCTTCCAGTCACTCGTCTCCCTGAAATGAAATGATATTGGAAGTGAAATAAAAACAAAGTTAGCTTTTAACTGTGCTAGATCAAACAAAGAAAAACTTACCTTAACTTTTCTTTACTAGGACCCTGTAAAAAAAAACAGACCAGAAAATATAAATCAAAGCGTCTCTAGAAGTCTACAGAGAAATTAACGAGTATTTCAGAAAGGGGGTATTCGGAGGAAACGCAAGCACGAACAAATGGTACAAAAAATATGAGAAATTACAGGGCGCCAAGTATTGCAGATACATAGACATTAGGTCAGTGGCGCCAATTCAAAAAACTGTTCGGGTGAGGGGGAGTGTATTTTATAGGAGGGATGATTTCGTTTTCTTCCAATGAAAATATCAAAAAATTATATTTCTCAATGAAATATAAAAAAAAAAGTATTTTTCGAAAACTAGGAGGGGAATCAAAGTTTAGAAGTTTCCTGGGAGGTAGCCACGTGGGAGCTTTGGACGATTTGGTATGAAGTCACTAATGTACAGAGTCTCAGCCTCAGGCAGGTCAGGCAGTGTCACTACAATATTGTAGTGACAAAACCTGTACTACAAAGGCGTACATACTTCTATTAAGAGCTCGTCACAGCGGAAGGCCGACAAAGGGGAGAGCTGTCTCTATTTCTTGGCTGTATTTACCACAAGTTTGATTGCAGTGTTAGCAATAGGTTTAAGTTTTGATTAGGAACAATAAAAACAGGGTGTTATTAACATTAAGAATTTTTAATTCGAAGTTTCTATTATTGTATCTAAAGTTAATACCGAATAATTTTTGATTAATATATATTTCTTATGGACACATTTCACTCAGCTGAAATACATTTTTTTTCCGCAATTATATTAATTCTACGGATTTTCATAATATGCCAGAACGGTGTCGTTTTATACAAGACCAGTAAGCCTTTCCATACAGAACATAAACACAAAATGATTCTCTAGGACACTCGAACTCGGTATTTTAAAACCCGGGAATAAAAATCAAGAATTTTCCCAGGAAGTCAAGACTGCAGAAAAATCATATTTTATCTCATTTTAACGAAAAAATTGCTTTCTGGTATGTTTTCATTGGCTAATCAGCACACACGCCATTAAAATAATACACAATTTTGTTTGGTAATTTTAAAATACGTATTTCAGCATCTATAGACTCCAACGATTTTTTTTCATTTTCCCCCCAAATGATTTGTATAGATGTTAGAAATCCCCCGTCCTTTAATGACTTTTCTTTAGTTTTATGACATTTTTGACGTACGCTTGAATTTGGGCGCATAGCACTTGAGAAACACTTTTATTAAATAAATAATTACCTTAATAAACATCTTTTTGACGAAGAAACAGACAAACAATACCAAAAAATATGCGTAAATGTCAAATATTGCTGAAAAATTTTCTTCATGAATAAAACTTGGAGAGCTTATAGTATACTACTCACTATGAAGTTCAAATCTAGTCACCGTATCTTAGTATCTATAGCATCTATTGATGCTTAGAAATACAAACGAATTCTTTGATGAGGATTGTCGGAGGCTGAAAGTAAACCTTATTCAACTTCTCAGGAAAGTGAAAGGAGCACTAAATGACCAGGAAATGAATAAACACTTATCGGAGTACCGAACAGAGAGAAAAATCTACAAGAGGTTATTAAAAATGAGAAAAAAACAAGTAGAAGAGATTAGGGCTATAAAGATCAGCGAGGAATACTTGTCAAAAGACCCAAAACAGTTTTGGAGTGAAGTAAGGCGGGAATTCAAGGCCAACGACAAACTCATACCTCCAGCTGAGTCGTGGAAAACATACCTGGAGCAGGACACTAGCAAAAGGGAGCAATATGAAGACGGTATAGGGAGTTTAGTAGAGGAGCTACGAGAGCAGAATGGTTTCCCCTTAAGACAAGAGGATTATAGTCTATTAGAACCGATTAAGGTAGAGGAAGTTTGTGCAAGCCTAAAAGGAATGAAGGGATCTTCGGCGCCGGGGGTGGATGGAATACCAGCAAAGATTTGGAAAATGGGGAAAACAGTTCTAGTACCAGTTTTAGCAGCAGTTTTCAGTTTTGTGACTGAAAATAGGAAATGGCCTGACCAGTGGAATGTGTCAGTAGGAATACCAATTTTCAAAAAAGGTAACAGACAGGATCATAGTAATTATAGAATAATTAGTTTAGGAAATGTGATGAGTAAGATTTTCTGCAAGGTTATAGACTCAAGATTAGGGAAGTGGTTGGAGGTAAAGGAACTGCTATCCCCTTTTCAGGTAGGGTTTAGAAAAAATCATAGTGCAGTAGATCATATTTTTACTTTGAGAATTATGGTAGAGAAGTATAGGAAAGGAAAAGGGGGGAGGTTATATGCAGCGTTTTTAGACCTGAAAGGAGCATATGATAATGTCGATAGGAACCTGTTAATGTTAAACCTGTTATCTTTAGGACTACCTCACTATTTCGTATTGTTGCTGTGCGAAATGTATAAATACGTGAAGTTAGTAGTGAAAGTCGCGGGAAAGTGCTCAACTCCGGTGCAATCTTTATTGGGACTAAAGCAGGGATGTGTGCTGTCACCAAAATTGTTTAGCCTCTATTTAAATGATGCCAATGAATTTTTCGCTAAGAATAATGCACCAATGTTATCGATAGATTTGCTTAAACTGTGCTTACTACTATTTGCTGACGACATCGTATTACTGGCTGAAACAAAGGAGAAACTGCAACAATTATTAGAGATTACGGAGGTTTATTTGGAAGAGAAGAAGTTAATCCGGAACACATCGAAGTCAGTGGTGATGGTATTTGGTCGTAAAGCCATGGAAAGTGAAGATGTGAATTTTTCCTTTAAAGGTGAAACTATACCAGTGAATAATGAATTTGTTTATCTTGGGGTAAAGTTTACTAGTAATGGGAAATTCAGTGGGCATCTGGATCTAGCGAATGCAAGGGGGAGGTATATTAGCGGTGAAATAGCGAGGAGTAGTCTTAGACGGGTGAGAGATATTAGAGTACATAAGAGGATTTGGACAAGTAAGATAGTACCGGCGATGCATTATGGAGCAGAGATCTGGGGCTATCGGAAAGGTCCAAAACTTGAGGTGGTTATGATGAGATATTATAAGAGGATGTTAGGACTATGGGATTCGTTTAGTAATTTGGTAATCCAGGGGGATTTAGGGCTAGTATCGCTGCGATCTATGAGGCTAGTGACCATGGTGAGATATTGGGTTAGGATACTGGGTATGCAGAGAGTTACGGTAGCAAAGGCAGCATACTTAGAGGCGTTGAGACAGAATAGTAAAACAGGGTGGCCGGCGGAGATTAAGGACATCTTAGACAAGTGTGGATTAGGAGAATGGTGGAATGAAGGAAAGGGGATTATGGGTATGGAGGAAATAGTAATAAGGGAGGTACAAGAGAGATTGAAGAATCAAGAAATACAGATATGGTGGGCAAGCCTGGATCGTTCAGGGTCGTTAAAATTTTATAAACAGATAAAGAGGAGCTGGGGGGAGGAGGTATTTTGGAAGGTTGGGTTAAGTAGAGAGGATTTGAAGGCGTATTTGGATTGGAGGGGAAATGGATTTTTGATTGGGGAGAAAAGAAAGTATCAAGGGAGAAAAGGGGAGAAGGTAGTATCTATTGCTTGTCCTATGTGCGGATCTCAGGATGAAAGTTTAATACATTTTGTGTGTGAATGTGTCGAATTGAATGATTGGAGGCGTGAGATGTATGGAAAAGAAAAATTGAATGAGATATGGATGGTAGATAGAATGAATGATACAAATTTCCTGAGTATCAAAAGGATAGCAAGGTTTGTCAGGATTGCAGCGGTGCATCGGGAGCGTTTTCTTTGAATAGTTTTAATTTAATGTAGTGAATTTGTTGTTTGTGTATTATGTAATTTTCCTATGGCCCACGGGCTTTTTTTTTCTGGAATAATTGATTATTAATTATTATTATAAGACACAATATGAATTATTATTATAAGTCACAAAGACAGCGAGTCTTAATAATTTGAGGCCTAGATCTGGAGAATTTCCTAAGCAAATCCTTTCTTCTCTCCACGTTCCCGGAATAGAATTGCACTAAATTTCCTCCGTTGAATCCTAGTTGAGAGTCAACTTTTTCCCATTAAGATTGGAAGTGCTCTCTCTTTCCCGTTATATGATATAAAACACAAGAATTTCTTTTTCTCTTCTTTTTTTTCTCTCTCTTTCAATCGGGAAAGCGGAAGATTTATGGGACGACCAATTAAGCGTGGGGGTCCTTGGCAATATTTTTAGAATAGGTTGTTAAGAGTGAAAATACTATTAATAAAGGGGAAAAGTCCGTTAATCCTTAGTAAGAAGAAACGTTTTTATGATTAACTTATTTTGTCGTTAGTTTAGATATTTTCGCGCTGTATTCTGTTTCTGTGCGTGCTTGTAATTTGTACTGTTGTTTAATGTTCTTGCTTGTGTGTTATTTATTTATATTGTTGTGTGTATATGGCCCTTAGGCTTTTGAAATACACTTATCTATCTATCTATATTTATATACGTCCATAGCATCTACATCTATAGCATCTATCTTACATTATATTGTCCGTCGTGTTATTGCATTTCGTGGTATCGGGAAGGTAAATTCAGACTCAGGAGTCAGAATTGAATGATAGAGACGATGAACGTGCAAAGCCGTATTGGTAGCCAATTAAAAATAAATAATCAATAAATAATCGAAGCTTCTTTGTTTCGAAGTAATGTAAAAATGTAAAGTAAATGTAAAGTACCGAGGGGGTATCAACCACCCATTTAATCGACAAGGTGGTGTTATTAGTCTGGGGCAATCCAAGAAAATAAAAAAACACTTCCTATTTCCTGCAATATCAATTGGTAAATGGTCCAGAATGGGGAAAGAGCTAGCAAACAAAAAGCATATAGATGCTATAGATGTATATAAATATAGATGCTATAGATGTATATGCTATAGATGTATATAAATATAGATGCTAAGATACGGTGGCTAGACTTGAACTTCGTAGTGAGTAATATACGAAAAGCATATAGATGCAAACGAAAAGCATATAGATGCTAAGATATAAGCTATATATAGATGCTATCTATATATATAAAAATAAGTTGTTTGTTTGTGTGTCTGTCTGTCTGTCCGCATATGACGTCTGAATTATTTCATCATATACCGATTCAAAAACGAATCTATTCAAGCCGAAGTAGCTGAGTTGGTAAAGCGTTATGTTCCAGGTTCTAGGTCCGAGAGGTACCAGGTTCGAACCTTGGCTTTAGCATTAATACAAAAGAAGAAACAAAAAACTAAAAAAGGTAAAAACTACAAAAAAAAACTAAAAAGTAAATACTAAAAAAACTAAAAAAGCTAAAAAACTAAAAAAACTAAAAAAAGGTAAAAAACTAAAAACTAAAAAAGAAAAAAAAACTAAAAAAAAGGTAAAAACTACAAAAAAACTAAAAAGAAAAAAACCCAAAAAACTAAAAAAAAATAAAAACTGAAAAAAAAGGGAAAAAACTGAAAAATGAAGGAGAAAAAGAAAACTAAAAACCGGGACACAGGGAATATAAATGACGACCGGGACGCTCAAAGAGAAATTACAGACTGGACGCTGGGGGCACAGGGGGATATATAAATGACGACGGGGACACAGGGAATGTTCGATTAGCAATCACCATCAACACAGCTCAAGGGCAATCATTAGAATAATGAGTTATAGATCTGAATTCGGATTGTTTTTCCCATGGACAATTTTATGTTGCATGTTCAAGAGTCGGTAAACCTGACAATCTATTTATATGCACAGACAATGGGACATCGAAGAATGTTGTATATTCGCAAGTTTTACGTAGTTAAAAACATATATATATATATATATATATATATATATATATATATATATATATATATATATATATATATATATATATATATATATATATATATATATATATATATATATATATATATATATATATATATATATATATATATATATATATATATATATATATATATATATATATATATATATATATATATATATATATATATATATATATATATATATATATATATATATATATATATATATATATATATATATATATATATATATATATCCATCTATATTCACAGGTGGGACACGGACACAGCTACAATGGCGCGTAACGACTTACGGGCGCGGGGGGGGGAGGCTTGGGGGGGACGCAGGTGTTGGGGTGGCGCAAAGCGCCACCCCAACAGCTAGTAGACTTATATAAACATAGATGTATATAAATACAGATGCTATAGATGTTAAGATACGGTGGCTAGACTTGAACTTCATAGCGAGTAATATACGAAAAGCATATAGATGCAAACGAAAAGCATATAGATGCTAAGATGCTATATATAGATGCTAAGTTTCGAGGTTTCTATTATTGTATCTAAAGTTAATGCCGAATAATGTTTGATTAATATATATTTCTTACGGACACATTTCATTCAGCTGAAATTTACATTTTCGTCTAAGAAAGAAAAGTGATGAGTGAGCCACGACCCTTAGCTGTTTCTGCGGATTTTCCGCTCACGCCCATGTTCGATTTCATATGAGTATTATATTGAGTATATTACTCATTATGAAATTCAAGTCTAGCCACCGTATCTTAGCATCTACATTTATATACATCTATAGCATCTACATCTATAGTATCTATATTTATATATATATATCTATAGCATCTACATTTATATACTTCTATAGCTTCTACATCTATAGCATCTATATTTATATATATATATCTATAGCATCTACATCTATAGCGTCTGTATATAAGCTCATATCTTGGCATCTATATGCTTTTCGTTTGCATCTATATGCTTTTCGTATATTACTCACTACGAAGTTCAAGTCTAGCCACCGTATATTAGCATCTATATTTATATACATCTATAGCATGTATATTTATATACATATATAGCATCTCTCTTAGCGTCTACATGCTTTTCGTTTGCTAGCTTTTTCCCCATTCTGGACCATTAACCAATTGATATTGCAGGAAATAGGAAGTGTTTTTTTGTATTTTTTTTTAATATCTTCTTGGATTTCCCCAGACTAATAACACAGCCTTGTCGATTAAATGGGTGGTTGACACCCCCCTTGGTACTTTTTGAAGAAAAATGAGACGTACCAACATATCAAAATTTAATTTCAATTCAAAGTGAATGCTCTTTGTTAACTTAGTCACGTCGTTTAAGAGCTGAGTAAAGTTTCTTCTTTCATCGTTTCGTTTTTTCTAATTCTTCAGTTATGTTTCTATACATCAAGATGAGTAATGAAGCTATACATACACATTAACATATACTTTTTCCTATCGATTTAGGGTAGAGGGGACTGGAAAATATAAATGACAATTAAATAGAAAAAAATATTTGTACTAAAATTAAACAAAGCAGATTTTTTTTTATAATGCAAACCTTTTAAACTGCTCTTCAAAATCCTGATCAAATATCTCTGGTGGTTCATCATTCAGCATGTCATCATCAGAACCTGATGAATCTGATCTTTCAAGAAGATTTTGAAAATGACCTCTGGCTCTATTTATTTCTTTCACTTGATGATCTAAAAAAGCGAGATTTTTTTACATTTACAAAAGTATAAAAAAAACATATGGATCGGGCTGTGCTAAAACAGCGATATACAGGCAATAGAGGGAAAAATAGAGAAAGGGACCCGAAACTGTCACCCCCTGGAGAATTTTAAGCAGCAAATTTTAAAAACAAGCCCTTTATTAATTAACAACTCTAGCAGCTGGTATTTTTATCAACAGAAAAAAAAAACTAATTTTCTGTTTTCTTTGATTGTGGGCTGAAAATTATCAGTTTTAAGGCTGAAACTTAAGACTGCCAAAAGGACAAGGCGATGTAAAAGAATCACATGCAGCGTAATAGCACAGCCTAAGTAAACAGCGATATGAGTAAAATATTTTTTTTTAGACCAAGGCACCACGTACAGAAAAAAATTCAAAAAGGGCTCATTCGATGGGAAACTGAAAGGGCTAAGTCCCTTTTTAATAGTAAAAAGTGATTGGAGGTCAACGAGCCATCCCACGTCACACCCATCATTTCCCAAACACATCCAATCAAAATTTTGAGATAGCCATTTTTTAGCGTAGTTTTTTTTTTAGCGGGGGCATAAAAGGCTTTTATAAAAAGGGTAGTCATATAAACTTCAAAGGGGACTCATTGGACTGGAAATAAGAAGTTCTAGTGCCCTTTTTAAGAGTCAAAGGGATCAGAGAGCATCTCCCCCTCCTTTTTCTGGTTTTAGACCAGGGCACTTCGTATAGAAGTTGCAGAAACTTCGAAAGGGGATCATTCGATAGAAAATTGCAACACCTAGTGCCTTTTTTAATAGTCGAAAGGCCCTCCCCCCCCACGCCCATCATTTCCCCGGATACATCCAATAAAAATTTTGAGATAGACATTTTGTTCAGCGTAGTTGAAAGGTCCAGTAATTATGTCTTTCAGAAGTTCTAGTGTCAGTTTTAAGAGTCAAATTGATCGGAGGGCAACTAGCACCCCTCCCCTTACGGTCTATTTCCCCCAAAGGCATCCAATAGAAACCTTAAGATAGCTATTTCTTCAAAAACAGTCCAGAGATCACATTACAAGGCCTTTGGGGGTTAACACAACCCCCCGGAATATGTGGGCAAGAGTTGTAAGTTATGGCCCGGGGGTATTTAAGCTATTTATAGAAGTCGTAGTTGTGTGAACTTCAGAGGAGGTTTATTTGATTGTAAATTTAAAGTTCTAGTTCCCTTTTAAGAGTCAAAAGTGATGGAGGGCAACTAGGCCGCCCCCCCTCCCTGAAACCCTCTTTTCCCTAAGCCCATCTGATCAAAATCGTGAGATAGCCATTTGGTCCACAATAGTCCAAAGAGCATATAACAACGCCTTCAGGGTGGACACAGCCCTCCAGAACCCAGGGGCAAGGGTTTTAAGTTATGCCACTGGCACATAAGATTTTCATGGAACAGATAGTCGTACAGACTCTGGATCGGATGGGGCTCATTTGGTTGGAAGTCGGAAGATCTAGTGCCCTCTTTTAGGGTCAAAAGTAAATGGAGAGCAACCATCCCCTTCCCAACAAGCCTATCATTTACCAAAACACGTCCGATCAAAATTTTAAGAGAACTATTTTGTTCAGCATTGTTGAAAGGTCCAGCAATAATGTCTTTGGGGATGCCAATCTCCCCACAGTCCTAAGGTTAAGGCCTGTAAGTTAGGAAATCCGTTCATTATTTACATATAGTATATGTTATTGAGAAACGTGTGCATGTTTGAAATTTACTTCCAAAATTACGATGGAAATTCAGGTGAGCCTTTCAGAGTACGTTGAAGGGAGTGTGAACTAAATCAAAACTCGTTGTGTATACGGATTGTCAAAAGGGCGTAATTCATGAATGACTGGGTACATTAGTTTGGAACTTTCAGGAAATGATAAGGGAGATGATAAAAAAGGGAATATTTGCATGCTCCCACTACTACTACAACTGCTACTACTACTACCCCAATTACTACTACCACAATACTCCATTTACAATATTGATGGAAAATTTGAACTAAATCAAAATACGATATGTGCATGCACACTGTCAAAAGAACGTATCTCAAGAATTGATTTGGTTAATAGGTTGGAATTTTCAGAGAATGCTAAAAGGGAAAATCATCTGACTCAAAGGCAAAATGTGCACGCTACTACTAATACTTCTATCACTGCTAAATTTATTGCAACTACTACTACTTCTATTGCAACTACTTGTAAAGGCAATACGTTAATTCTGATGCAGCTTCTAGTACTGTCACTATTACTATTAATACTACTACTAGTAATACAAATACTACTACTATAACTACCATTACACTGTGCTTAAGAGTATGAAGGTGTCAAGGATTTTTTTACCTTAGTCACAACACGCCGTCTGTATGCAGGTTGTCAAAAGGGCATAACATCACATCTTAGGAATGCTTGATGTGCGAAGTTGAAACTAACAGGGCTTGATATGGGAGATGTTGAAATAACCAAAAGAAAATATTTACACCCTATTGCTAATGCTTCTACTCATACTATTACTACGCTATTCTTACTACTTCTACTACTACTATTGCCACAAAAGCTAAGGCTACTACTATTAATTCTACTGCTACCACTAAAACTAAGAGTATTAAGCAAAAAATTTGGGAAATATTGAAATTGCTTGGAACTAAATCGGAAGACACTACACCCACACAGCTTATTAAGACATATCAGAAATGCTCCAGAAACGGTTCATGGTGTTTGGCGGTGCATCAAAAAATTTGGGAAATATTGAAACTGCTTGGAACTAAATCGGAACACACTACACCCACGCAACTTGTCAAGACATATCAGAGATGTTCCAGAAACGGTTCAAGATATTAAGTTTAAACTTTAAGCGTGTGTTGAAGGGGATGTCGAAGAAACCAAAGATGCTATGCGTTAACTGCTACAAATGGTACTACAAATATTGCTGCTATGCAAGCTAAGAGTATTAAGAAGAAGCTTTCAAGGAATATTTAGGCGAACGTTGAAATGAATCAACAAGTTCTAGTGTCATTTTTAAGAGTCAAAAGAGATTGGAGGGAAAGCAGCCCTCCTCCCAAGCCCATTTTTTTCCAAACACATCAAGTCAAAAAATTTTAGACAGTCATTTTGTTCAGCATAGTGTAATGGTAAAGTAACTATGTCTCTAGGGATATTGGGTATGTCAACTCCCGCAATTATGGAATCGGCCATTATGCTTTAAAATTGAATCAAAAGGCACTGTGTGTATGGTTGCCAATAAGACATATCAGCAATATATCAAGAACGACTGGGGGTATTTAAGTTGAAATTTTCGGGGCTACCATTATTTCTACTTCTGCTCTTATAATTTAAATAAATCAAAACAGTAAAAGTGTATCCAAGTTGTCAAAGAGCATAGAAAGGATTTTTGGGAATAGTATTATGTTTTATTTTTTAGATCAACTTGAGGACGTATAAAACTAAATTAAACATCAATTTTTGTGTCAGGATTAAACATTCGTGAAAAAGTTTCTCCAAAATACAAATAGCTACCCAAACAGCGGATTCTTATAGAAAAAACCATAAACATTAAAAAAAAATCGAAAAAAAGACTACGTCAATAAAAACGAACATAAATTAATTAAAAAAAAACTCTTTCCAGAAAACAAGTTTTTCAAAGAAAAGTAAAGAGCTCCATTAAACAAAAAATAAGCAGAAATAAAGTCAAATAATCTTCCAAGCATAAAACTACCACATATTTCCATCAATAAATAAATGAAACCCAAAACGAAGAAATATTAAAATAAACTACCGAGTCAAACTAAAAACGAACAAAAATTAACATGAGCAGCGCTGACAACCCCCATGCCTTCTCAAGACCAGAATATAATTTGTCCTTTACTGAAAAAACATGAGCGTGGATTGTCAGTATAATATAGGCCTACATACATTGATATTTATTCCTTAAAGTTTCAAGAATTTTTTATTTATTACAAGTTAAAAAAGTCAAAACATTTAAAACGTATGGGGTTTTCAGTAAAGTGCGAATTATGTTCTGGTCTTGAGAAGGCATGGGGGTTGTCAGCACTACCCATGTTAATTTTTTTTAATAGCATTTCCACCTGCAGAAACATCAATTCTTAAATAGCATCTCCATGTTTCTAGGCACATCGTGCCATGCAGTGGCACATTTCACACCCAATCTTTCGCATAATTCGTATAATTTTTTTTTCATGGACAAGAGTCTGAAACCTTTTTTTGAATAGATCGATTCCTTTGAGACCAACGTAAAACAATGTCTAGTTGCACATCAAATTTTAAGGTTAAAGGAAATCAGCTCAGAGCCTTTTTTAGCCAGGAGAGGGGTGGGGTGGGGGGATCTTAGGCTTAAAACTTAAATTTTTTGCCCAAAATTTCTTTCTGTTTCCCCTTCAGATTAAACTCAAATTTTGAATAAAAATGCAATATTACGTTTATAATACTTGGAGCCATCCTTTATCTTCTTCAGCTTCCTGTCGCTTGTTGCCCTGAAATTAAATTATGAGGTTATTATCGTAAACAGACAAAACAAAGGATCTTGACCAAAAACTTTTAGCGCTTTACCTTGTATTAGATATTTAGACGCCGCCGTGTCGATCAGTTTCGTGTCGCTTAAGTAGAATTGTGGGTTTCGGCGGTGCATCAATCATACGTCCTAAGTAAAACGCACTTTCAGCTACCACTACCACTAAAACACAATTTCAGGGCTTGTTGCCCTGAAATTAAATTATGGGGTTATTATCGTAAACAGACAAAAAAAAAGAATCTTAGCCAAAAATTTTTAGCGCTACACCTTGTATTAGAGATTTAGACGCCTCCGTGTCGATCAGTTTCGTGTCGCTTAAGTATAATTGTGGGTTTTAGCGGTGCATCAATCATATGTTCTAAGTAAAACGCATTCAGCATACACTTTTTGCCTTGAAATGTGCTATAACCGAATATATAACTCAGGCAAACCGGTTCTGGAACTAATTATTACAATGAAGAATACACTCTGTTGATTCCTTAAAGAGATGGTTCAAGCACACATTTAAAACTTCGATGTTTAGATACGAGGCAAAAGAATAACACATCAGATACATGGAAGTACCTGACGCCGTGAATATAGGAATAAAAAAAAGTGTTTGATCAAAAGTGAAAACATCAACCAGACTACAGCCTGGCCTTCCTTTGAGAGAAACCTTCCTTATTAAGTAAAAAAAAAAAATACGTCGTTCAATGTAACCGTTATTGTTATGATGAGGGTTGTAACCAAAATACTCATTCTCCTTCGGGAGAGATCTTTCACATAAGATATGTTTATTGAAATAAAAACACAAGAAAAGCGAAAAATAGTACAATACTCAAGGTAGCAAGATCTTTGCAAAATCGTCAACAGGCTAGTCGTAGTCTATATTTTTTGCCGATTCCTTCTCTGTAAATTTCAAAAGGAGGTGACTGAGACGATCGTCTCCTGTTGTAGACAGCATATAGTTTTCACTGTTTCTAGGCCAGAAAAAAATACTCATTGGTCACTGTTGTCACAGGGAATGTGGCAGCAATATGACGTACTTTAATTATTTCTGAGTAATTCACTGGTAATCCCTGAAAATGATCGACAAGTCTATGAAGTTCTCGGGAATTGTTTCCTCATTCCAAATTCTTGGCAATATAAGCTAGAGATTTGACAAGAATGTCGTCGATATCTAGCTCGCCGTAAACAGCGGAGAACCATTTGAGAAACTTTACGTCCATAAATTTGGTCAAGCTTCGGTCCAAGGCTTCGAGTACCCTCAGAATTGGCAAGTTATCAGTGAACCTTCTGTCAAATTCGACTAGTAGAGGATCAAAAGTCTCGAAGTACCCTCGTTTCAATTCATCCATCAAAGTTGCAGTCGGATTTTTAGACTCGATTACGTTATTTTCCAGCGTCGAAGTTATCATAAA
This sequence comes from Artemia franciscana, assembly GCF_032884065.1. Lineage (NCBI taxonomy): Eukaryota > Metazoa > Arthropoda > Branchiopoda > Anostraca > Artemiidae > Artemia > Artemia franciscana. Next base: position 34,095,180 of record NC_088880.1, on the reverse strand, counting down.
TCGTTCTAGATGCTAGGTGATATTTTGAATTATTCAAGGTAACACTTTCTTACCAGCAAAGGAGGGTCCATTCACGGGTCCACTAGCATCAAATACTACAATTCTCAGTTCTTTTACGAACATTGTGTTCTCTCAAATAGCAGCAAACTTGCTGACCTGCGTTCAGACGCTTCATTCGAATCATGTGAACGAAGGTCAGCAAGTTCACTTCTTGTAGCCAGAATCAGGGTGCGCGATCAGGAGATAACTAAGTCGACGGCTTGGAACTATTGCAAGGAAAATAGAATCTGTTTCGTGGGGTTAGGAGGTTGGCGTTGCTGACAAAACATACCAGCGAAGTATGGTTTCAAAAAGACTATTTCTAATTTAAACTGGCCTGGTCCCTGATACGCCTGCCAACTTTCATCATCCTTGCTTATCTGGAAGTGCCCGAACTAGTAAAACCGGAACCGACAGACAGACAGACCAACAGAGAGAAGTTGCGATCGCTATATGTCACTTCGTAAATACCAAGTGCCATAAAAATTATGGCGGAAAATTTCTCCATCTCCTCTTGCCCCCTGATTCTTTAAAATGTATGAGTTTAAAACTGAACCAACTGAAAACAAATTGGAACACATTTTGGGTTACCCTGGGACAGTTTTCCTTGAGGAATCAAATGAGAAAAGTTCTTCAAGTTACAATGTGGACCTGAATATTTTGGATTCTTACTCTACTGACAACATATTACAGCATCAAGCTGTCTGATGCCAACACAACTTTGTGCTGATATTAAATTAATCTACATCATTAATAAAACTATACTTCTTTCAACAAACACAACTTACTTAGATTTAGGTCCTCCAACGTTTTGTGGTGTGTAGGGTAGCAGTTGGCACCGACTTCAGACAATTTTTTGCCTCATGTCCAAGGGAATCACAAATTGGGATCTGCTATCATTCTCTTAAGGCCTGAAGAATTCAGTTCCAAATGTTGTAGTGAAATTGTCCTTGCTAGATTCAAGTCATGTTACCCCAGTTTTGCCCCAGACTTAGCATTAGGTACTCTATTAACCCAACTAATTGAAAGTAAACATACACATACCTTTTGGATAGCCTTTCATAGTACCTCCAAAGGGATGGCATGGTGTACTTCCCGTCCCTCCCCCCTAAACAATATTGAACTATAAAATAACCATTCTTATTTTAACTAGAATAATCCATACAAAATATTTTTTCTTCAAATTCCTACCTTTTGAACTGCTCCTCAAATTCCTCATCAAATATTACCGGTGGCTCATCATTAAGCATGTTCTCATGACTTCTGGCTCTGTTTATTTCTTTTAATTGATTTGCTAAAAAAAATTAGTTGCAAAAAAATTTTTAGACATGTAAAGGCATTGCAAAAAAACCTTTTCACAATCTAAAGCTCTTCATTAAAATAAAGACAGGCTAAAAACTCAAAGTAAAATACTAAAACTAACAGAGCCTTAGCATTATCACTTCACAAAATTTCAGCTAACTTTGTAAATTAAATTCATTCTTTTTTAATAGGATAATTTAATACTCCATTTGAGCCCCAGATTACTTATCTGACAAGTTACTTATCCTTAGCATTTCACATGACATAAATGACAGAATTTAGGAGGATTACTACATAAAATGGTCTAAATTGGCTGTCAAGCAATTTGCACTCGCTAGCCACAGAAAATACAAGATAAGCAAGATAGGTGGCATCATATGTAACAAAGGCAAACAGAAAGATAGAGTAATAGTGACAAGCGTCACAGCTCTTAAAGACCTGTAAATAAGCTATGTTTGCATTGGGATACATGTGATTATTCTTATTATTCACCTAGCTTTCCATATAGCCTACATCTCAGCTAATACGTGGTTGAATAGGTATTTGTTGTAATCTTTTAAATTTACATCTGGGAAAGTTTTCATACTGCAGAGGCACACCAAAAACAGCCTACAACAAACATACCAGAATAATCTTTGTAATCTTCATATGTCAATTCAACCTCAGTAGGAGGACCTTCTGGCAGCAGCAAACCATGAGGAACACATTACATTAATGGTTTAATGCATTGGAACTGTATTTTAGATTAGGGGTGGAGACATTGTTGTTAGATATTGTACCTACACTCTTATGAAAAGCTAGCAACATATTATGTCATCTGATTTAAGTCACTTCTTAGCTGTGAGTAGATTCTAAGTCTAATAGGGCCTTCAAATGCAAAAAGTTTAGGTGAATTGGAGACAAAACATTTAAGCAAGTTCAAATAAAATCCTTTATATATATGGATTTTATATAAAAAAAAAAACATTGTGGTAAAAGCTATTGTGGTAAAACCACAATAGCCTCAAAATCAAAGCAGGATTTTTGATCCAAAAGGTCTTCAACAACTGACCTTACACCAACAGTTCTACAGTGGCAATTGCTTTGATTATTAATATATAGATATGGGTAGATCCTGGAAGAGGCTCAGCCTAGGCTATTTAAGAAACATACTATTCTGTTTTTTCCTTTTTAATGGGAGGAGAGGGGGGTGCCTGCTTCTGTTCTCTTTTCAAACAGTTCGTGGTAACGAACTGTAGTAAGGAGCGATCCGGCTCAATAGTAACCGAAACTCTAAAAAACGGAATTTTTCTAACAATAGTTACATCAAAAGAATCGCATTTTGATGCTAATCTTAAATTCATAAGTTTCGTTAAGTTTAGACTTACCCATCAAAAGTTACGAGTCTGAGAAAATTTGCCATATTTTAGAAAGTAGGGGGAAACACCCCTTAAAAGTCATTGCATTGCGAAAATCACACCATCAGAATCAGCATATCAGAGAACCCTATAGTAGAAGTTTCAAGCATCTATCTACAAAAATGTGGAATTTTGCATTTTTTGCCACAAGACAGATCACGGATGCGTGTTTATTTGTTTGTTTTTCTGTTTTGTTTTTTTCCCCAGGGGTGATCGTATCGACCCGTTGGTCCTAGAATGTCGTGTGAGGACTCATTCCAACGGAAATCAAAAGTTCTAGTGCCCTTTTTAAGCGACCAAAAATTAGAGGGCACCTAGGCCCCCTCCCAAGCTCATTTTTTCCCAAAGTCACCGGATCAAAATTCTGAGATAGCTATTTTATTCAGCATAGTCGAAAAACCTAATAACTATGTCTTTGGGACAACTTACTCCTCC